>NC_051160.1:137011527-137039470 GCF_013339745.2 Dermacentor silvarum | reverse complement strand
CAAGATCTACCCAGACATTTACCCCAATCCCACATGCGATATCTGCAAGACCCAGCAAGCCACACTTGCACACATGCTTTGGAACTGTACACAACAATACCCCGACAATAACCCCACGACCCTCTCGTCGAGATGTCATGCTGCCCTGCTTAGCTCCAGCTCCGACCTCGACGACCAACTCTTAGCGATCCAGCAAGCCTGCGAGGCGGCGAAGAGGCAACACCTCGACGTCCCCACGTAGGACGTCAAAAAATTATAGATGGCAGCTTCTCGGTAAAAGTAATAAAACCCTGTTCTCAAAAACTAGCAGAACTAACTTCTAGTGTCAGCACAAACAGTTAAACCTAAGTCTCTTTTCAGGAATAAATGCTAACTTGACCACATATGCAATGTTCTTACGTCGCACATGTCTGAAATTCTGTGTTCGTTTCCCTTACGTTCAAGGAAACAAGTGGAATTGTACAAGGCTTCAAAATGCGGGGACGAGACGAAAGACTTCATCAACGGGTATCTGAAGAAGATAGAAGAATGCAAAATGGATAGTAATCCTTTCTTCACGGGTAAGTTTATTAAAACGAAGCTTTCTCTGCCTGCGATGCTGCGCTTTCGCCTAGGTCACTCAGACGTTGCTGGTCGACTTCTCGCCCAATACACGCTTGCTTACGGTTAAAAAACGATTAGGCAGAAAGCATCAACGATGATTCTCACTGTGAGCAAATAGCCCGAACAAATGAACGAACCAGCTAAAGTCAACCTCTGGCTTTAAACGACTTCCTGACATTGTAAAATGATCATTTTCTACAAAGTACTGTGTTATAAACAAATGAATAAACGATATAAAACTGTCCGGCAGCAGGCTTCGAACGCATGACATCTAGTGCAAAAGACCACTGTTGAAACCATTACACCGCGGGCGCTTGTCACATAAAGCAGCATATACGACCGTTATAAAATCCTCGCGGGTAATCCAGCTGAACGCCAGAGTGCTCGAATCAACACTGCATCATTAGTCTCGCCAATTGCCCATTCCTTCAGAAACAAAATCACGGCTACGTACGTGATTTGCATGCGCGCATGTAGCGATCGGAGTGCCGGCTACACTCAGTCGGCACGTACGGCGTCTGCTTCCACGCGCTCCCTACCATCCTTTTATCAGCTGATCCTAAAAGTGTTTCCATTTGCGCTTTCGCGGCGTGATGAAGGGAGTTAGGAAGGAAAACGTGGGTACCCTCGCCGGGGAGAGTGAAGCATTAGGCTGTATGCAAGAGTTAGTTTCGATTCCGACAATTTCTACAGATGCACAAAACCAGACAAATCATTAGTACAGAAAGATACGCCATTAGGATGATGGCGTATCCCCAGGTGAGATGATATGTTTATCCCCACGGATCAAGTGTTCATTTTCTGAAATTACTCCGTGCAAGACTAATTGCTCCACAAGTGCGATGTTTTGTCCTACAACACGCTTTATAGTTCTGTCCAATGTGATTTCTAGTTTGCTTGGAAATTTGCTATCAATCAGTGCAAATTTCCTCACCACTTTGGCAGACACGCAACCAATTTGCGACAAAACATGATCAAAAATGCCACGAAACATTTTTATTTCTTGATGAACATTTACATGACAGGCCACACTAAAATGCCGGGAAACCAAGCGCAATTCTGGCAAAATATGCACAAAAAGCAACACAGCAAATATTTTACTGATGACCACTATAGCGTCCTCCATCGTACTTTAGGTCTGACAATATCAAATGCTTCTTGTCCCTATTCACTATTCTGACGCCCATGTCAAGCGACATTGTCACACAACGTCATCACTTAGTCATTTTATCTTGCAATTTAAGGTTCTAATCTGGTCACGTGACTGTCACGTAACGTGGTCATCAGCCCGAATTGGACGAATTTAGTTTTGAGCATGGGCCACCCTAATTTCGGGGCTGGGCCATGTCAATTTTGGGAGGAGGCCAGGTAGAAATTGAACGCGGTTCAACAAAATTTTATAATTGGGCAAAGTCACTTTTTCGAGGTAGCCCCACCCCAAATTTTTGGGGTCGTGCAGGTCGGGTTTGAAAGTGGGTCAAATCAATTTTCCAATTCTGCAATGTCAATTTTGGGGTGGGCCACCCACGTTTCGGAGGTGGGTTAAGCCAATTTTTGGAGTGTGCTAGGTCGGCTTTGAACGTGGGTCAACTCAATTTTCGAACTGGGCAAAGTCAGTTTGGCGGGTGGGCCCCCGAAATTGTAAGGATGGGTCAAGTCAATTATGGGAGTGGCTCAGGGTGTTTTGACCGTGGGTCAACTCAATTTCCGAATTTTGTAAAGTCAATTTTGAGGGGTTTGGGGTAGATCGGTTTTGATTGACGTTGACACATGCCGTCCTCATTTGGTGACGTGGGTTTTGGTACCATCGGAGGGTAATGCCAGACGACGCATTTTCCGCTTCATGGGGCACATGATGCCTTCGCATTATTAATAAAGCAGCACGAATTCGTTACCCGGACTCTTGCATGCAAGAGGGAAGAACGCGCCCTAGATGCTGCAATCGCAGCAGCAACCTCCGATAAGAGGCTGTGCTATGGTCAATTGAGTGTAAAACCTCCAGAAAACGAAGGTCATATAAAAATGTTAAATCATTATGCTGTCAAAATTGGAAAGACTCGGTGAATTGAAATTTCGTGAGAATAATGGTGACGGAAAGTGCTTTGTTCATTGAGTTTCCCGTTCATGATATACCAGCGCCTCATGCGGCTTTTTAATATACGAAACCTATTATCCGTATTAAAAGCTTAGATATTCGAGCACTTCTACTATATACGTTAAGGTAACAGACAACCTATATTATTAACATTTGACACCCGGCGAAAATTTGGGGAGGCATATATTTTGTAGCTGATAAGCGGTGCACAATGTTGACTGTTCAATTGCTTTAATGAAACTACGTGAACTACGCTTAGCTCGTGCGCCGTATGATCCGCTGTGCCTGGCCCGACAGTTTCTCCTCTTGTTGGGGATATTCGCGCACTTCTACAGTATACCTCTAGATAACAAAAAAACCTATACATTAACGAGACACTGTTAAGGGCCCCGTGTCGTAGAAAATCCGGCGTCGGTGTCGGCGTCAGCATTGGCATCTGGCAGAAATAATCATGCCGAACCACATCCTCCGAACCACCCGACTGGGCGTGACCTTTGCGTGGCGCAAGGCGTTAGTGAAGAAAAACAGAAATCGCAAAGTACGACTTAACCGCAACCTACAGACGTGATAGCGTCGGATTGTAATTAGAATATTCGAGAAAAAGCCTGATAAGCAGCCAGAAATCTTTGAATGCTATCACGTTCAACTCTTAAAGGCGAAGCCTAAGCGTCCTCCAATTCTGATGGTGTTTCCCTGTACTTAGGTTCTAGTCAACATTGAGGGGGATGTTGACGTGTCATGTCTCCAGCCTAGCGACACGGAGTAAGCACGCTACAACACTACCGGCTTCATGCCGATAACAACCCTTATTCCGGCGAGCGTAACTTATATACAAGAGCGTGGTGGCACTATCTGTCGCATGCGACCTGCGTTACCTCGGCAGTGCCATCTGTTGCGAAGGCACGACCCTACATCTAGCCCTCCCTCAACAAGAGAACGCAGGTTATATGCATAAAACTAAGGAAACCATTACTGCTTGTGGCGGCCAACTAAATTATTGCGGTAAAATTTGACAGTAAAGTCAATGGTGGTGACTGCCTAATAAAGTCACTGCAATCAGTAAGTTAATTGCACATAATCCCTGAACTTTGCTGGCTGTCGTTGCTCCCGTGTAGAACGGCGGAGCCCTGACTCTACTGGCTGATGAGAGTTTCCCGATTCGCAACCACGATCAGCACCAATGTCCAGAGGTCATGGTTCCAGCTAGTGGACTCACTGGCCCTGTATGTGGGTTTGGTGTGCATGGAGGCAGTGGTGATACCAGAGGTTCTGGAGACAGCGCGTCATCAGGCGTTGGTGTACTTTAGGATGTGGTGTTCTCTGTTCCTGAGGACGGTGTCCGAGTTATGCCGTTGTTACCGGCGTCTCTATGTCCATGTCCTCCCGCAGGGATTCTTGTCTCGCCATTGTTTCTTGTATATCTTCGTGGGGAACAGCGAACAATTGAGGAGAGTTCACGTCCGACCTTCCTTGAGGTGGAATGACCTACGTTCTATGCGTTTCAAGTTTTTGAGGGGAGCACCAAACTGGGGGTGCCTTTTATTCCAGGTAGAGGACGTTTGACACCCACGTAGGCACCCACATTGAATTTGGGCTTCCTGGCTGCTCTTCGCTTGTCTGAATACGCCTTGTTTCTTTGTTGGTAATCGTCTACATGGCACCGAGTCTACGCAGTTCCCAGGCTGGGTGGGCGCCGTGAGGAATTCTGCGGTTGACGATGTCATCTAACGATGTTCTTATGTGGTATCCATGGAGCAACACTGCTGGGGACTGAGCGGTGGCGCTGTGTGGGCTGGCGCACTAAATACCGAGGCATTCCATAACGGTGGCCTTCATGGGCCGCTGCTCCAATAGAGAGAGTTGTAGATATGATTTAAGGACCCTGTTGAACCTTTCCACCGCACCATTACCTAGAGGGTGGTAAACTGCAGAGAAGAAATGCTTAATACCCCTGTCCCCTAGGAAGCCCTAGAATTCACTTGATGTAAACTGTCAGCCGTGATCCGATACTAGTTCTGTAGGGTAACGCTCTCGTGCAAAGACACAAAGGAGGAGGTTTATCAACATGCGGGAAGTGATGTCACTGCAGAACGCAATTTCTGGCCATGTGGAGAAGTAGTCCACCACCACGAGGACAAAGCGACAGTCGGTGCACGTTCGAAGGGCCGCATCATGTCTATTTACACCTTGTCCCAGGGCCTGTTAGAGAGTGGGACAGGCTGTAGCGGTGCCTGTAAGTTCTTCGCGCACTTGTCCGAGGCTTGGCAAACAGTGCAGGTTCGGATAGCGATCTCAACTTGCTTGTCAAGACACGGTAACCAGTACTATTCCCTGATGCGTTGCTTGGTCCTGACTATTGCCGGATCTGACTCGTGGGCTAACTGGATGAAGGTATCAGTTAGCTTGGCAGGTACCACAAGACATTTTGCGCGCAAAACAAGCACATCCACTACAGAAAGCTCCTCTTATAGATCAAGGTAGGGTGTCAGTTCTGTAGGAAGTGTTTTTCGGGTTCGCCATGATCACTGGGTGAAGTGCGTGACCTGCTGCAGTAATTCATCATCAGCGGTAGAAGCCCGAAGATTCTCTAGATATACAGGCGATGTAACTAAAGACACAACCTTTTCATCGACTTGGAAGCCACCCCCTGTTTCTGGAACAGGCAGTCGGGACAAGGCATCTGCTACTTGGTTGTGGGCTGCGCTGCGGTACTTGACTTTGAAGTTTTTGCGCAGGAGTCATGCGGTGCACCTTGCGATACGAAGGGGCTGCTGTCCTGTGCTCCCGGACGAGAGCAAGGCGACCAGAGCCTGGTGGTCTGTCAATGGGGTGAACGACCGGCCCCAGAGATAAACGTGCCACTTCTGACAGGCCCATAGGCAGGCCAGGGCTTCACGCTCTCCAGCTGAGTATTTATGGTCTGTCTCCGTTAATTTTCGCGATGCAAATGCCACAGTTCGCATGTGGGACCCCTCCACTTGTTGCAATACGGCGCCCTGACCGTATGCAGATCAGCCATTGAGACAATGACGGGCAGCGTCAGGTCAAAGATTCGCAGGACCTCGTGGGATGCTAGGAGTCTCTTTATCCTCGTGAAACTTTCTTTAGCGGCATCGTCCCAGTCGAAGGTTACGTCTTTGCGTACTAGACGGCGCGTTGGTTCTACCTCATCTGCCAGTCGTGGGACAAACTTGGCAAAGTGTTCAACTAGCCCTAAACAACGGCAAAGCTTTGCACTAGTCCGCGAAGACCTCAAGACACAGTGAATCTGGCCGATCGATTCCGTCATAACCTAAGAGATACCTGGCATAAAGAAGCTCAACTCAGGCATAGCCAAAGCCGAACCTAGCTGCTACCAAGTTCAACCTAGATACAACCAAGTTAAACCTCGACATAGCCAACTTCAACCCAGCTACTACCAGGTGACGCAATCGATCGGCCAGCTTCGTTGTGACTAGAGCTTTGCGCGGCCTAGTGCAAGCTTTGCCTCCCCCATTACGACGACAGAAGAGACGTGAAATTGCACGCTGGAAAGATTAGCGGCCACGCAGCCAGCTGTGGAAGAAGACGAAGACGACGACGAACGCGGGTGCAGTGGCACGGAGCGCGTGCCGAGCACGAGTACGAGCGCTAAAAGAGGGGTGCAAAGAGCCAGCTGCGGAAGAAGACGACGTTACTCGAGCTAATGCTGCTGATGATAGTTTCGTAAAACACGCGCGGGAGTAGTGGCACAAGCGCGTGCCCAGCACGAGTACGAGCGCTAACCGGGGCCAGGGGCGCCAACGAGCCAGCTGCGGAAGAAGACGACGACGCTCGCGCCAATGCTGATTATGATAATTTCGTGAAACGTGCTCTTTTTACGGCTGGCTTAAACAGCTTTGCTGTTAAAAGAGCGTAGCGTGGCTGCATCTGTAGTAGTGCACTGCACGGGCTCGGGCTTACCCGAAAGCCCGGGCCCGGCCCGGGTAGAGGAGTTTTTTCACGGGCTCGGGCCGGGCTCGGGCACGGCGTGTGCTTTTTGACCCGGGCCCGGGCCGGGCTCGGGCTTTCTGCGAGTTATTCTCGGGCTTCTCAACTCTGAAAAACCTGTATTTTGCGGTCTCGGGCCGGGTTCGGGCCGGTTTCGAGTCGGGCTCGGGCCGGGCTCGGGCTTAAGGTAAAGGAGTGGCGGGCCGGGCCGGGCGGGTAACGTAGATTACTTCCAGGCCCGGGCCGGGCTCGGGTCTCGCCATAAAAGCTTTGATCGGGCTCGGGCGGGCCACCCAATGTGAAAACGGGCCCGGGCTGGGACCGGGCCGCAAAAATCGGCCCGTGCAGTGCTCTAATCTGTAGGCGCAGGAGCCTTAACGATCGCATCAACCTTGGTCTGGAGCGGTTCTATACCCTCTGCGCTGACCCGACGTCATAAGAAAGACAGCTCCAATGTTTTGAAGAGAGATTCAAGTTTTATTGGTGCCAGCAATTCACGAGGGCGGACGCAGCCTCCCTCCGCCTAGCAGACGGCCGAGATCCCCTGGGTCTCAGCGGCTGCCTCGGCTAGCTGTGCGGCCCAGACCTGGTCTTGCTGGTCTGAGCTGAGCAGCAGGGTCTCCCACTGCTGCCGGTTTTGAATTTTGCGGCCCTCGAAAGGAGCCGCCTTCGAGCATGCCCATTGAATATGTGGCTGATCCGCCCTACCTTTACAAAATTGGCAGTGATTGTTGTATTGCCCTGGATAGAATCTGCTGCAGGACACCGGATTTGGATACATGTTTGTTTGCAGGAGGCGCCAGGCCACCACCTGTTTAATGGTTAGCGCGCCACGAGCTGGTGGGTACCGGGACCTTCCCAGCCGATAGTAATCGGTTATTTCTTTGTAGCTAACCATGCGGTGTCCTCTCGTTCCCGGCTGGGCCAGCTCACTTGCTCGGCGAGTAAGTCCTCGCGCTACGTTGTGAGCCGCCTCGATGCCTGGGAGAGAGGAGTGCGCGGGTGCCCAAATAATTTGGATCGTCCCGCGATGACGGTCACTGTTACTGCTTAGAATTTTGAGCGCCTCTGGCGAGATGCGTCCTTTCGCAAAATTATGAACTGCAACTTTTGAGTCGCTTATCATAACTCTTGCTTTCGTGGAGGCCACCGCTAATGCCATGGCGGCTTTCTCCGCAACTTCGGCGTTGTCTGCTCTCACGGTGCCACTCGCGAAGGGCTCTACGTCCGCGTTTACTGCTACTACGGACATCCCTTTGCGTTCTAGGTATTCCGCGGCGTCTACGTAGGCCACGCCCTCTACGTCATGGTATTTGCGCTCAATGTGGCGTGCCCTTGCCTCTCGTCGCTCCTTGTGGTGCTCCGGGTGCATTTTCTTGGGCAGTGGAGGAATCTTAAGTTCCCTCCTCGTCTCTAGTGGAATGCTTAGTTTGGTGCCGTGTTGCGCTTCATACCGAATTTTGAGTTTCTGTAGAATGTGTCGCCCCGTTGGAGTTTGTGTGAGTCTTTCGTATTGGGCGGTAGTGTGCGCCTCGATTAGTTCGTCAAGCGTGTTGTGTAGCCCCAACTCTAAGAGTTTGTCGTTGGGTGTTGTGACTGGGACGCCAATTACCTGTTTGAAAGCTCGTCTGATGATGCATTCCATCTTATTTTTTTTCTGCCACACCAAATGTTAGGTACGGTGCCACATAGATGACGCGGCTTATGACGAAGACCTGCATAAAACGAATTAGGCTGACTTCCATCATGCCGTAGTGTCTATTGGCAATCCGTTTGATTATCCTTAGCGTTTAGCTGTGCGCGGTTCTCTAGCCCCTTGATGGTACCGAGGTTTCTGCCTTCCGCATGCAACCGGAGTCCTATCACTTTGATTCGGTCTACGATAGGCGTCGGGCCCCCGTTCACCTTGATGTTAATGTTCGGTATTCCTCCGTATTGTTTCCTGGTCGTAGGGTACACCAGCGAAGTTCGGACTTTTGAGAGGAGCAACTGAGCCCCTTCTCTGCCGCGTAGCGTTCGACGGCCTCCGTGGCCTGTTGGAAGGTTTCCTCGATTTGGCGTTCGCTCCGCCTGTCACCCACAACGTTATGTCATCGGCGTACAGGCTGTGATTGAGGCCTCGGATCTTGCTGAGGATTTTCGGCAGGCCGAACAGAAAGGGGGACAATACCGAGCCTTGCGGCGTTCCCCTACTACCCAGTTTTATGTCATCTGACTTGATTTCTCCTACCGTGATTTGAGCTGTGCGGTTCGAGAGGAAGTCCCAGACGTAGCTGTAGGCCTTACGACCTACCCCAAGGTTCCCTAGGACCGCTTTGTGTGTAATATTATCCAACGCCTTGGTGAGGTCCAGCCCTAAGATGGCTTTCAGTCCCGTTCCTCTGCCCCGCGCGTCGAGGATTTGATGTTTGATTGGGAGCAGGACGTCCTGCGTGGACAGTTTCGGCCTGAACCCGATCATAGTGAGCGAAAAGAGACCTCTGTCCTCTATGTAGTTGTTTAATCTCGTGGCAACGCATTTCTTGTTGAGCTTAAGCCCAGCTTCCGCTATTCTTTCAAGCACTTGCTTCAGGTTCTGTGTGTGTTCACTCTCAGTCTTCCCAAAAAAGGTTATGTCGTCCAAGTAGCACAAGACCCTTTGCTGCCTTCAAGAGTCTTCGTCATGGTCTGCTGGAATGCAGCCGGTGCTGACGCCAACCCGAAGCAGACCCTCTTGAACCTGAAGATGCGTAATTAACGCAGTTAGGTCTCTGCTTTCTGGGTGGAGGACAACTTGTTAGTAGGCCGATGCCCGGTCCACCTTGGAAAAGCAGCGCGCTCCGTTGAGGGCACGAGCAGTTCCTTCGTCTGAGGCCAGGGAAAGCTGTCTGCTACTACAGCTCTACAGATCGACGCACAGTCGAATGGTACCATCTGCCTAGCGAGATGCTACGATTGGAGAGACCCACTCGGAGGCGTTATTTCTCTCGATAACAACTGCTGCAACTAGGTTCTCGACCTCGTCGGAGACCGGCTGGCGGAAAGAAAATCGTAGGGGCCTTAGCATTTGGGAGACCGGCGTGACCGAGTTTTTCATCGTGACCTTATGTTGCACGCCTTTGACAAATCACAAGCCAGGCAAAAACTAATGGCCAAACATGATCCATAGTATGCGTGGCATACCAAATTTGGGAGGGCCTAGCGTTGCTTTTGGTGTGGTGCTTCGAGGTTCAAAAACGGGGCTCATGGCGGGAACTTCAGCATGGCCCTCCATGCACATGCTCAGGCAGCGCAATTCTCCCATAATGCGAAGGTTGAGGGCTTGAACCGCATTCAGGCAGAGGAGAGATGTCCCACATGACGTAACATGAAATGTAATCATGGCTGCTTTCCCTTTCTACCTCGAGCGTGAAATGCCCCGAGAACGGATAATTCCCTACGCGAGAAGTCCAGAAGCATAAGGTGGGAACTTGTTAGCTGTTCTTCGTGGCTAAACGGGTTTTTAAATAAATGATCCCCCATAATGGACACGGCCTTGCCTGTATCAATCTATAACGTCAAGGCATGCGCGCAGGTCGTGGCGGTAACCGGCGCCACCTTGACATCGATGTAGACGCCGGTGTTCTTTTCCGTACGGACCGCCAAAATGCTATTGACACTTGCAGCATGGTCTGCCGGTGCGATTTCTTCTCGGCAGGAGTTTCGACATGCTCTCCGAAAGTGACCGCGGCGTGCGCAGGCAAAGCATGTGCGACCGTGAGCGGGACGTGCTGTTGGCAAGGAACTTGCTGCGCCGCAGTTTCCGCAGACAGTTGCACTTCCGGTCCCCACTTCCGTGCGTGCGCTGAAGCGGCGATGACTCAAGGGGGGGGGGGGGGGGGGGGGGGGCGTGTGTTATTATCGGGGCGATCCTCTTGTCAGCCCTGCCTGGTTAGATTGTCCCGTAACTGCTGCTGAATACGGTGCACTGGATTGGCGAAGGCCTCGAATATGCATTGGGTCCGCTCACGCAGAAGTGCTTTCTATACAGCATGTTCGAACGTCAGTTTGTCGCCCTCGCGCAGCAATCACGCCCGAAGCCGCGGGCACGTACCTTCGGCTGCAAACTGCTCAGACATGTTTTCGTCAGCTTGAGTGGCGAAATCGCAAAGAGCCGCCAACTCGCGATGTGCACTAGCGAAGTCCGTGATGGGGGCGCGCGCGCATGTGTGTGTGTGTGTGTGTGTGTGTGTGTGTGTGTGAGTGCGTGCGTGCGTGCGTGCGTGCGTGCGTGCGTGCGGGCAGCTTCATCAGACGCCGGGCGCGTCGGAGCGCATTGGCCGCGCGTCTGGTTACGTTGGCGGCGCCAATACGAGGAACCATCGGTCGAACTAATGGCGCTGTTGTTCTCCCAAAGTGACATAACGTATGCGCGCGTTCACGCTACGTGGGATTACATTTAGGACTTTACGGAGCCCTGAAAGGAGACATTGCCGCCAGTTGCTCGAGTGGAGATTTCCCCTGCTGCGAGTTGAAACCAAGTCTCACTACATTACTGATCACCGCAGTGTCTTCATAGGCATCAAAAATGATGAATAAATGCTGTATTGATTGCAAACATGTCTGTATATCATTGCGAAACCACACCTCGACCACAGATCGACAATGGGCCTAGCCAGGGCAGTGAAGATTTTGCTGTCAAACAGGGTTAACCAAAGCTCAACCACACCATTTTTTTGTCTTTTGCATGTTGTCGTTGTGCGCTTGAGCAAAGCGTTTTTCACGGCATGAAATGCAACGCGCAAGTTTCTAGAAAGCACTTACTTAGGTAGAAGTCGCCTTCTGCATCAGTTGCTGGTCCGAAGGATATTTGAGCTATGCTTCACTATAATAGCACTCCCATAGACACAAAGTGTGAAGTTAGCCCATCGCGGTGACCAAAATTTCACATAGCCCCTTTAATCTGGCTGTTCCGTTGCTGTGCAAAGTACGCGACGGCTTGCAGAACTATGACAGACGAAAATTGCTGATATTCGCACTTTCAGATTCTAGTGACATGTTGTCCGTATGTTGTTGCCGTTCAATCGTGCAGCAGACAAAGTAGCTGTCCGTGCTCATAATGGCCGACTTTGGTATTTGGGAACGCTGTAAAAACAGCAATTTAGACCCAATATCTCAGTGTTCTTGGAGTGAAAATGCGAATATCCATACAACCCCCCTCGAATAGTGTATTACGTAGGTGTACAGGACAAAATACCTGTCCACGTTTTCACCAAATGTAGGCATAACATAAATTACATTTACTCGTGGACGTATAGTACGGTTCTTGTTACGTGGTAAGGCATTGGGTGGTAAGGCATTGGTGGTAAGGCATATAAAGCAAGTTGCTGATGGCTTTACGTTTATGCAGACCATTACCTTGTCGGGAACATCAACTCCTTCTTACTCGGTGGTACCTTCAGCACGACCATTTCCATCAACATGCACCTAATTAATTTTGCCAAACACCACGACACTCTGCAAGCTCGAGCGCAGCAGGAAATAGACGACGTCGTGGGAAGAGACCGTTTGCCCACGTGGGACGACCACACGCAATTACCCTTCATTCTAGCCTGCGTTTGGGAAGTCTTTCGATGGCAGCAGTTCTCAACCCTCGGAACGCCTAGAGAGTAAGTTTTTTTTATTATTATTTCGATAGCATTTATATACGGACACTCCTGGCAGTTTTCCGCCATCGCCATCGTCGGCACTGTGCTGTTGCAAATAAGTCGAAGTGCGAGGAGAATGAGTTGCACGCGCGTCGTATGTTGGTGGTCACGTGATGGGCTTCGATTGCGAGGACGAGCTAGCCAGGGCGAGCCGCGAAGGAGGACTGCTTGCTGTGTTCCGTATTCCCAAGCGCTAAACGCTAGAGGCACGGAGGAGGGAAACAACTGAAGGGAGCAATACGTCACAAAATTGAAGGCAGAAACCATTGGCTGAAATAACGATGATATATCGGTAGGTTTTAGTGCCTTCCGCTGCTATGCGGCTGTGCTACATGTGCTGAGCCAACACCACCTAGAAAGTACAAGGCCTGCTCACTCCGATCCATTACGTCCTGCTACCCGGCACAACTGCCGTAGAATCTAATGAGGATGCTCCCAAGTAAGCAGTGGTGATTTACACGTCACTGCTTCGTCACGCCAGGCTTGGCAGTGGAAATTTCGGGCCAGGTAGCATGACGCCATAGATCGGAGTGAACGGGTCTTGTGCTATCTGGGTGGCGTTGGCTCAGCGCACTCTCTTCCTAAAAGACAACGAGGCGCGAGAAGCGGGCACCTGCCGCATTCGCACGTCGCAACAAAGATGATGAGCGTTTAGGTTGAAATGAACGACCAAAGTTGCCCACACACATCGGTAGAAAATTAAAAAAAATTAAATTTTGAAGTTTTAGGCGCTAAAATCACGTTCTTTCTATAAAGCACGTCGTAGTGAAGGACTCCCAGTTAATCTTGACCACCTGGATATCTTCCCCGTGCACTCAAAGCAAGGCAAACGGGCGTTCAGTGTGCGCGTTAAAATCGTTGCAAGGCGGCGCTCTTCACTGTCCTTTCTCCCACTTCCTGCTTCAGTCATCGGGCTGCTAACCAAAGATGCATTATAAGATCGAATGCTTTTTGGGGGAACGTCTCTGTATATACCCAGCAAAACATTGTTGTCGGTTAATGCTTTAAATATGATTTCTTTTTCGGTTAAGGAAAGATTTTCAGTTGACGTAGGTTAAAGCAATCGATGTTGAAAGCGCTCTAGCGAAATATGACGATCAAACTACGACTATACAATATTTTCCCGATTTTTTTCGAAAGCACTAGAAGAAGTAAAATTGGTCTGTCCGGGTTTAGCGCTTTTTTTACAAATTGGGTTTATTCTATCTATCTGCGAGTGAATCGAGTGAACGACAAAAAGAGATTATAAATATGCGTAAATAGTCCACATATAGGGTCAATGACATTATTTTTTGGCCCTATCTGAATGCGGCCTTCTGTTTCCCTCAAGTAACAATTGACACGTTATGTTGCGTCGATGTTTAGGACATGTTGTTGTACAAAAGAAGTCATTGAAAACATGTGCTAGTGACGATCCAGAGACGTGTACCATCCCATTTTACATGGTGTCGGAACGAAATGTATTTCGTTCTGGTTTTAGTGCTGTCCCACTGAAAACAGTTCCGTTACGTTCCGCTCCGGAACAAATAAAAAATGTTATCCGTAACGATTCATAGCGGTTTTGGTTCGCATGCAAAATTTTCGAAATGAATTAGTGATAAAAACTGTAGTTGTTTTTCTCAATAAGAGATTTACGAATTGTTAGATCATGCTCAGTGCCTCGAGTCAAGGGACTGAGCATTATCTCTGAAGCAGCGCGTCATCTGTGTACTTGCCGAAATGCGAGACTGCTGTTCCGATAAAACTAACTTAAACGAGCATACACGAACGATAAAACATCGGTAACAAAGCGCTGTACCCGTAGAGAACGAAACAAGAAGCTCTTCAGCACGCAAGCCCTGGGTTTTGCTATGATGCCGATGTGCTAGTGCACCGAGCGGCCCGCTTCGATTACTTTCGTGACCGCCTATCGCTCGCACTATACCTGCCAAAGATATAATGTGAATCCCTGAGATACACGCTGAAGCCGACGTTGCCTGACGTCGGTTATTTCGGCCAAGGTTGAAGACTGGGCGTGTTGGTATAGCATATCTCCATAGGTTGGAATGCGCAACATTTTAGACGAGAGACGCAGATGAGGAACACACACGACATTACATACACGGTTATTTCGGATTGACAACTTTCTCCTTGAACCAAAAGCTGATAAAAAATATTTCGGTTTTCATCCAAAACAAAATAATAAATAACATTTCGTTCACGCTTTCGTTCCGGTCAAAAATACCGTGTTTTTTGTTTTTGTTTTCGTTCCGTTCCGACGCATTGCATTTAGATAACGTAAGGAATGACGTATTGTGTCCTTGTGTGCACTAAGGAGTTCAAGTTCAGCCAAATTAGATGCGATTGCACATTCCCTAAGTCTTAAAACTTGGTAAATAATATGAGTTCTTAGCTACTACGTGCGCAAGTTCAGACCCTGTGCGAAAGTTTAGCATGGTGTATGGCCTTGGAAGGATCCGTCGAGCTCGTCTGCAGCGTATTCATCTGAACGTTGCTAACACAAAACGGTCACTGCTGAAAGTAGTAGATTCCATTCTAACTGCGCCCTGTATGCAACCAATGAGTAAAAAGTGCTCGTTTAAAAGATTCGGTGATAGCGCATTGACCTACGACATGTTCTTGAACCATGCAATTTGTCGACTTGGGCTTCCCGCGTATAATGGTGCTTTTAACACGACTTAAGTATGCCACTCTAAATGAGGTACTTTTTGTATTGTATGCTGTGTTTCGTTGTTTTGCCATGCACATATCTGTTCATTTATGGCCGTCCTTACCGGGAATAGCGTGCTAGACATGCCAGAGACAAATCTCCCCACGTTTAAACAAACAGCCCAAGTTCAAATGCTACAGCCCTAGTCATAAAGCTGACGCATTTCCTTGCTGTGCCATGAGCAGACGAGCCGCTCAAATTCATTCCAAATGCCCCCCCCCCCCCCCCCCGATTCTGATGCTCGTAATCGAATTTCATTCAAATACGAACATCTATTCCTGCTATGATTTAGTTTGAATTTGACAAATGACATTGATCTATAAATTATGATTCGTAGCTGTCCTGTTCAATCTAGCCTCACGCACCCACAGCCAAAACAAAGAGAATGGAAAGTTACAACTGGTGGGAATCTGTGATGGGTGTTGGGCCCAGTATCGTAAGGCAAGCGACGCGGCAGTGCACGCACACATGGCTCTCACTGTATATACAGGGAAACACTGCAACGTCACAAGAAAAAGATGAAATACGAACAACTATGAATGCATCTCCAAAAAATCGGGCCCGCTTTAACGTGCGCACTGTGCTACTCGCCAAGTACCGAGACCAGATAAAACTGGGTTTTAGTTGGACATTAATAAATTGATGTCACTATTGAGGATGCGCAGCTGGTGGCCTTGTCAGGTGCCGAGGTACAAAGGCCTCTACTGGGCGAAGTGATCTCTGACCCTGACATCGGCGCTAGTGTCAACGTTGGTGCCACAGCGTTGATCGACCGAGGCAGCAGGAGTTGACGAGAGCTGGCCGGCAGAGCACCAGGCCGCAGTTGTCAGCTGGCAAGAGGTTAGGCAGCTACCGCTGACGATGAGCGTAGCACGCTGGTAGCATATCAAACCTTGTCTGAAACGTAATGCAGGACAGCAGGCCACCAGGTACACACGCAGGGCAGGACAGGTGGACGTTTGGAGACAGGCCACCAAATCTGAATAGCAAGTAGGATAACCGATATTTCTTGGCCACTAGCTCGGTCTTGTAAATTGCAATACGGGCGATACGGTAACTAGTTGAAAACTTAATTGGTTCATTTTTGTTAATTAGTTGGCCATGCGTTTCAATTTTTGTGCACGTAAGTCCGCCTCAAATAGACCAGCTCATGGACTAGAATTGTGTTATGTGCCACAAGAAATTATTATTTTTTTTAAAGTGTTTGCGAGGCACCCGGTATTGTTGTATCCCATTTGCCATGTTTGCATACGATGTCATACGCGCTGCAATAAATTGCAAGTATGGAAGAGAAATTATTGAGAAATGCACAAAATATGACCACCTGGTGCTCCCAATATTGTAAATAGTTCCTTGTGCATTCATTTTCTTCATTTCATTTATTATTACATAACAAAGCATCTGAAAAAGAATCCTCAACTACCAATTCGTTAGTTGCAAGTGACACTCCTCGCGAATGAGTGAGAATTTTCCTTTTAATTAATTTTCTAGCAATGGATTGAATGATTACCGTGATGACACCGGCGTATATCGGCGCAGATAAAAACGACCAGGAAAGTCAGCCCATAACATGTATTGTTCTAAAAAAAGAGAGTTGTGGGTCAGCGCTTGCCAAATGATCTCTTAACTTTCGTCGGTGTCATCACTAGGCGAGTTCATTTGCTACTCATAACGCACAGCAACACAGTAATATTCATACTTAATTATTTACACTTTGTGTATTTATTTATTTAATGAATAACCTCACAGGCTCCAGAGAAATTATTTCTTCAGGGGAAGAGCAAGCAAAACAACACAAAAGGAGTTAAGAAATTGCACGATGCTAGCGGGCAAAGTAGAAAGAACAAACCACTAGCATAAACATAAATAACGCTACGAAGGAAACACAAAGAACATATGCACCTTCACCAGAGATAGCTTAGGGGTACAGCGTGGCTAGTGGTGACGTATCGAGTATATTTTGCCCTTGTTACTGGATTATGTGACGTGATCATAAGGTTGTTGTTTCTGTAGAGCGATTGAGATGTACAGCTTACACATGTGGCGTGCTCACTTTTCTCGCTGTGTCGCACAGATGCGTGGAAGACGTGGTGATCGATGATTACTTCATACCCAAGGGTACAGTTGTTTATCCAAACATTTGGGCAGTGAACCACGACCCCAGGCATTGGAAGGACCCGGCGAAATTTGACCCCGGCCGCTATCTAAACGAAGATGGAAGCATCATTGCGCCCAAGCCGGAGCATCTGGTTACTTTCTCAGTCGGTAAGAAATTTGTAGGAGATACGTCGAATCTGTGGGGATCGAGGTGCCTTCCCGCGCCTCGTCCCCCAGCTCGCGCGTGGCCCTTAGCTCGATCCCCGGGAACCGCCGCCGTAACGGCAACATGGCGGACATGGCGAGCGCGCCGGACTTACTTTCCCGCGCAAACCGTGCTTCTCCCCCCCCCCCCCCCCCCGGGATTGGACTTGCCCCGCGAGGCACGTCACCGGGACGCGCCCTGATTGGCCTCCCGCGCGGCGGCCCCCGGGCACCCTCTCCACCCGAGCTCTCGTCCGCTGAGCGCTTCCTCGCCGCGGCAGAGGCTCACAGGCTCGCAACGAGGTGGTTACATGAGACCTTTGTTCTCGCGACTCCTCGTTATCGCGCTTGGCGGACCGCTACCCGGTTAGCCCTAGCGCAGCGGGCGCGCGTACTCGATCGGTCTTGCGGCGAGCCTTGGCCCGTAAGCGCCGTGACTGTAGTACTGAGCTGTACCTTGGGTGAATAAACCCGTGTTTGTTGGCGATCTGACTCCGGAGCCTTCTCTGCGCCGTGTCGGAGAGTCGACGAACCCTGCCGTAGCGCCTTTGTGCGTTGCGGAGTGGAGGAGCGTCGTGCCCTTTCCTGACCGTCGCTCGTAGGGTAAGCCTTGTGCAAACCCATCTCCACATAACTGGCGCCCAACGTGGTTTCGGCATGGCATCAGAGCAGGCCCCTTCACGGCCCTCGTTCCTGCCTGACCCCCTGGCCGCGGACTTATCGTCCTTCGGAGCGAACGACACCGATAGCACGAGGTAGGTTCGCCTTCGCGACCCTCTGCTTTCGGCCACCGGGAGCGATCCCTTCCTTGGAGCGCCCTAGGTGATGTCGACAGCTCGGATGTGTACGCTAGTCCTATATAGCCACGCCAGTTACGGGTTTTATCAACTGTTTGAGACGCGCGGGGAGCAGGTGCCTACTAGCCCCTCCGGCGTGCTGTCTCCGCTCGCTGGCCTTTGTCCCGAGCTCAGTTGCGCCCAACGTGCCGCATCGGAGCCACCCCGCTTAGATGCTCGCACGAATACGCTCGCCGGCCTCCCTTTGTCCCGAGCGTCGTTCGCCGCGCCATGGGATCGGAGCCACCCTGCTTAGATGCCGGTACGAATACGCTCGCCGGCCTCCCTTTGTCCCGAGCGTCGTTCGCCGCGCCATGTGCCGCATCGGAGCCACCCTGCTTAGATGCTCGCACGAATACGCTCGCCGGCCTCCCTTTGTCCCGAGCGTCGTTCACTGCGCCATGTGCCGCATCGGAGCCACCCTGCTTAGATGCGCGCACGCATACGCTCGCTGGCCCACCTTTGTCCCGAGCGCCTTTCTCGGACGAATACGCCACGGCGCAGCCTTCCCGCTACGCCGTAGGCGCGAGCTCGCTCGCTGGCCTGCCTTTGTCCCGAGCGCAGTTCGGTGTCCCGTGCGCCGCAGCTGAGCCTCCCTGCCTCGCTGTTGGTGCAAATTGCTCGCTGGCCTCTCCTTGTCCCGAGCGCAGCTGGGAAGCAATGTCGAGCGCGAGCCACCCCGCTCAGCCGACAAAGTCGCCGCGTTTTCCGCCTGCCGCTTGTCTCACGCGCATACGAGCGACATTTTCGACGTGCGTGAGTCACCCCACTCCGCTGTCGATCCGTCTGCCGGTCATGTGAGGCCTCATGCGCCTGTCGGAGCGGCAGCCCAGCTCTTCTCTCTGCCGTTTACTGGCCCCATTCGGTCGGTCGTGCATTGAGCAGACCACCTGTCCGTTGGTCCTTTTTGCTCTCCGGAAGTTGGCGTTAGCGTATGTGCCGTTTGCCGTGGAGACGTACAATCCGGCTTAAGCGCTTGTGCGAGCCATCGGGCCGCCTCGCGCGCTGGGCGTTGACATGGCAGTGGTACCTTGTTCTGCGCTACCGGAAAGGGAGTTCAAACGTGGTGGCGGACGCTTTGTCGCGAGCCCCCGTTTCGGCGTTTGATCCTTTGGTCCGCCACTCCCGTGAGCATTCGCACCAAGTAGAAGCCGGAGCCTCAGTCTCCAATGGCTCAAAAGGCGCGAACCTCATGCACTTAGTAGAGACCGGAGCCTGTGTCTCCAATGGCTCGAAAGGCGCGACCCCCGACGGCGAAGCGATCCTCGGATTGCCAGCCCCGGGAGAGGACGTTTACCTGGTGGATCCCGTTACCTCATTAGGTATTGTCTTCAGCAGGCAAGAGCTGCTAAAGGCTCAGCAGAGCGATCCATTTTGTAAATAGAAATCGTTGACAGGCTCCAAGAGCCGAGCTCCCAAGAGGAGTGGGGCGGCAAAGCCGCCGGGCGTACCCGGACAGCTAGTATTGCTGCGGGCACGTTGGATACGTATCTGCTTGACGCCGATAAAGTTCTCCTGCGCTATATCCCATCTGAGGAGGCTCCACAGGAGTCTTTCAAGGTGGTGATAACCCGCAGTCTAAGGAAAGCCACCCTGAGCTATTTCCACGACTCGCGGGTGGCCGGACATACGAGTGGCCTTAAGACTTTCCATAAGTTGTGCCGCTCCGCTACCTGGCCAGGCATGAAGCCGGACACTCTTCACTACGCCCGCTCATGCCGCGTGTGCCAATGTATGAAGCCTCGCGCGGGCAAACCCCCCGGGCTCATGCAGCCAATCGACAGCCAGCTACCCTGGCAAGTCGCGGCCTGTGACATTATGGGACCTTTTCCCAGAAGCCGGCGAGGCTACGTTTTTCTCCTGGCTGTCACAGATCACTTCACGAAATGGGTTGAACTTTTTCCCCTTCGGAAGTTAACGGCACGCGCAATCTGGGACAAGTTGACCGAGGTCTTTAACCGCTTTGGCTTTCCGGCGGAGCTGATAACGGACAACGCGTCCTACTTCACGGCCAAGGTGTTCGTGGATGCGTGTGCTGCCTTTGGCATTAAGCACCGCAAGACAACCACGTATCACCCACAGGCCAACCCGACAGAACGGATTAACCGGAACCTCAAGCCCTTGCTCGCGGCCTTTGCCCAGCAACATAGGGATTGGGATGTCTGTCTTAACGAGATAGGCTTCTCCTTGCGGTCCACGGTGAACCGTTCGACTGGGTACACGCCCGCTTTCCTCAACTTCGGGAGAGAGCTGCCAAACCCCATGGACCGCGTTCTGCGGACCGGCAGCGGGGCGTGCGCCACGAAAGCCGGCCTTTCCGGCTACGCGGCGGAACTGCGCTCACGGATGGACGCGGCCCTTGACCTGGCCCGTTCCAACCTGGCAAAAGCGCGAGCTGGACAAAAAGCCCAGTACGACCGGTCACATAGGGACGTGCACTATGGTGTCGGCGATCTCGTCCTCAGACGCAACCATGTCTTGAGTGACGCCGCCAAAGGCATCTCTGCCTCCCTGTCGGCCAAATGGTTGGGCCCGTACCGAGTGGAGACCAAAATGTCCCCTCTGGTATACAAGCTGGCTGACTCCCAAGGGAGACCAGTCGGCGGTCCAGTTCACGTCTCGGACCTCAAACCTTTCGTTGCCCGTGGCAACGACTGGGGAGAGGGGGAGGCGGTCAACGAACCGCAGGCAAACCGTGATACGGCTGGCCCCAGGCCACGCCACCGGTACAACCTACGGAAATGCACCAAGGCAGGTTTTCTCCCACCAGCTGGTAGTCGGACTTTATTCCCTACCACGCCGATGAACGGAGAGACACAGCTACGGTGCGAAGGCGCACGTTGAAGTGGTGACAGGCCCTTTTGGCCTAATATACCCTCTCGTGCTCACCCGCCTTCTGACGCGCCTAGTCAGCTTTCTCCCACTAGCAGGTAGCTGGACTTCATTCCCTACCATGCCGGTGAATGGAGAAATGTAGCTACGGTGCAAGGGCGCACAGCGAAGCGGTGACAGGCCCATGTGGCCTAATATACCCTCTTATGTGTTGCCCAAGCCTCAGCCTGGCAAACGCCCCTTTTTGGGCTGTCAGCCAGGCGGGCAACTTCCTTGGCACGCCGGCTATGCCGGGGGGCGTTCCTGTCCTTCTCCTTGCGTCGTCCAGTCTGCTCCCTGCGCCTGGCTCCACTGTGCCACCAGTCTTGCTGACCATGATGCCGGCTGTCCCTGGTCCTACCATGCCAGCCTGTTGCCGACCTCAAGGCCTGCTGCTCCTGGTCCTTCCACCATGACTGACTCCTGCCTCTGGGGGCCACGAACCCGTGCCAGCCTTGCCTCCTGCTGCCTAGGCTGCCGCTAATTGTGGCTGGCCCCCAATCAGGCGCTGACCCCTGGCCGAGGAGGGTCACTCCGGCTTCTGCTGCTGACCTGGCTGCCGGTCATCCAGGCCTGCTGTTCCTGCGCAATCCGGAGAGCCCAGTGACTTCTGTGGTGGCTGCTGCGCCAAAATGGCAGTCATGCCTCGCGCGCTTCTGGCTGCTCCAGTCCGGCGGACCTCGAGTGTTGCTGGCTGTACCATGGTGCTGCCCTGCCCCGTCCTTCCTGGGCTTCCGACTCTTCCACCTGGCAGGGGGTCCTTCCAGTGTGTGGAACTTTGGTGGCCAAGGCAAACCCCTGGCTTTGTGTCAAGAGAAGCGACGTCTTCACCTTCTTGGACTGCTGTGGCCCCTTCTCCCTGTCATGGTCCTGGGGAAGACGACGACACCTTCTTGGACTTTGCCCCGTTGGCTTAGCCCTCTTTGGCTGAGTCAACCTTGCCACTTGGCCTCGGTCAGCCACTTTGGAGGCTGGCCTCGGTCTTTAGGAGGGGGGAATGTGGGGATCGAGGTGCCTTCCCGCGCCTCGTCCCCCAGCTCGCGCGTGGCCCTTAGCTCGATCCCCGGGAACCGCCGCCGTAACGGCAACATGGCGGACATGGCGAGCGCGCCGGACTTACTTTCCCGCGCAAACCGTGCTTCTCCCCGCCCCGGGATTGGACTTGCCCCGCGAGGCACGTCACCGGGACGCGCCCTGATTGGCCTCCCGCGCGGCGGCCCCCGGGCACCCTCTCCACCCGAGCTCTCGTCCGCTGAGCGCTTCCTCGCCGCGGCAGAGGCTCACAGGCTCGCAACGAGGTGGTTACATGAGACCTTTGTTCTCGCGACTCCTCGTTATCGCGCTTGGCGGACCGCTACCCGGTTAGCCCTAGCGCAGCGGGCGCGCGTACTCGATCGGTCTTGCGGCGAGCCTTGGCCCGTAAGCGCCGTGACTGTAGTACTGAGCTGTACCTTGGGTGAATAAACCCGTGTTTGTTGGCGATCTGACTCCGGAGCCTTCTCTGCGCCGTGTCGGAGAGTCGACGAACCCTGCCGTAGCGCCTTTGTGCGTTGCGGAGTGGAGGAGCGTCGTGCCCTTTCCTGACCGTCGCTCGTAGGGTAAGCCTTGTGCAAACCCATCTCCACAAATCAGAAGAAAGAACAGAACTGTACATTATACAGAAGACAGCTGAGTATCCTCAAGTTCAGGTTTTTTAGGCAGTTCTCACTAGATGAAGTCAGTTACAGTGCTACTGTTCTAGTAATAAGAAGCGTCGTTAGTATCACAATATAGTGTATTGAACGTGTTCACGGAATATTATAGGCTTAACGAAAAGACGGAGTTTGACTATGAACACGAAAAAGTGTTGTCATGCTTTTCTGATCTATTATGTGCAACTTGGCATTGACGATAATATTATGCATGGCACTTTGTTGTCTCCATTTCTTTGCGACGTCTTCACTAGCGTGCTCGCTTAGTGGGCGCCATGTGCTTGTCGGTCATAATGTAGAACGCCGCAAGCTTCACATTGCCTATCACATTGTGGTCGTTTACAACGCTTGCGCTTCGTCACTTTATGGAGTTAAATTGAGCATCCTCAAGTGACTCTATAGGTCCAGCTTAAAGCACTGTTTCAACGCATACGTGAATGAAGAAACGAGGATCGTGTCTAAGCAGGGTCGCACTGTTCTCCAACGCCAAAGAAAGTATCTCAAGTTAGTCTGCTGCATGCGAAGATGTCTGCCCACAGCATCAAGCATATCTCGCCGCAGCAACCCATGGTGTGGTACCCTTGGTATAGTCTTCGAGAGGAATATGCTAGCAGCCCATGGTTGCACACCTCACCGTTGCCAGGTCCATGCCTTATAGTGCCAATTGCTTATAGCGTCAGTTAAGTAGGGCACATACTTTAGGTAATGTTCTTGGGGTAGCCCAAACTTTCAATGAGTTAGCAATTGTCTCAGTATCAGTGAAGTGATTCGTTTCAATTGGTGCTCTCACTACTATATGGCGCGTCCGAGTAACATTGCTCCTGCGGGCTTCAGCGCGAGACTTGTGCGACGCTTCGTTTACTACGCTTCCATAAACTGGGATCATATTGTCGCCCACTGGTCATATGTGCCATATATGTCGCATCGTATATCTCGCACACTGGTGCACAAATTTCCGTTTACACTTCATATGCGAACACAGTGTAAAGGGAAATTAGTGCACAAGTGTTTGACAAGTGCTGTTTTTCGCACTACCCCACGCCTGCGGCAGGCTGGCGGTGCGGTGTGCGGCTCGAGCGTAGATCAGCTTTAATAGAGCTTTTTCGCTGAGCGTTTACGGTCAGCTCTGCTCAGACAAGCATGCGCACAATGCTCTTGCCGGCAAAGGAACGAAGATCGCTGCCCTCGCTCCACTTACAAAACCCATTGAGCGGAGCGTGAGAACACGTCTACGCTCCGTTTTAGACATCAGGTGCAATGCTGTGGAGGCTAGATATGCTTTTAGCTGTGGCTTGCAGTGGCTTACCACAGTTCTGCAAAACTATTCTTTATGTGGACTCAGTACTGAATCAAAAAACGTTTTAGCACTTAGGAGCAAACAAACTGGTGTACAGCTGCTAATGGTTTGTTTCAGATCAATTGGCTTTTCATTGCTTTTCTTACTTGCTTTTTTTTAATGTGCAACTCGTCGCGGCAAGCTCATGTGCACGCTCGCGTGACCAAGCGCCGTTCGCAAGCAACGAAGCATGGACATAGAGTTAAGGGCCGTTTATAGTCCGACGTAACGTGAGCGCGCGCGCGCGCGCACGCTACGTCACGTTGGCGAAAACGACCCCCTCTATAGTCGGGCGCACTGGCGCAGCCAACGTAACCGGCGGCTTCGGCGCGCCCCGACGTGCCCGGCGCCGAATTGGCTCCTGACCCATTCGCGCGTTGGTCGCGTCGACTGCGCCGACCCACCGAAATGCATTTCGCGCGAAGAAACAAAGGCGCCCACGACGCTTCGCCCTTGCTTCGCCGACAGTAGCAAACAGCCGTTCAAAGCGCGCGCGGGCTTGGGATCGTTCTGCGCATGCTCCGAAGATAACAGCCAACGGCGTGCGCGTCGGAGTATAGAGGAGATAGCGTTTCGGCTGGCGCAGCGTAAGCGGCGTAGCGTGACCGGCCTCAAACGACGCTGGGCCGCGCGCCGGAAACGTCGGACTATAAACGGGCCCTTAGTGTATATGGCTTCCGGCTCCCTGCGGGAGCCATAGACAGTAACTCAACACGGACAGAACGCGCAGCGAAGCATTGACGGAACGTGCGGAGTGATAAATTGTTGTGTCCGAGCTTCTTGCGTAGTTTCCACAGCGTAGGTGGCTACTTGGTTGTTTGGAAGTCGAGCTGATTGCGCGTCGACATCGTGTTGGCAAGTCGCGCTTATAAAATGTGATATCTGCGCAGGTTGCTGCATTGTCTCAGTCCGTGAAATCTGAGCGAAGCGAAGCGTAAGCGACGCTCTGATAAAAGTGTCCAATGCTATCCATTATTCCCTGGCCGATAATATTGCTCAATGTTTCCTGGGTTTATTATTGTGCTTTATCGAGGTGGCGATGCCTGCAATGCCACTGGCGACGCTTCTGATCGCGCCTGCTTTGTGAGCCTTATCATCTGCGGCTTTTTAGCCGCAGTTCCGGAGAGTTCAGATTTCAAGGTAATCTGAAAGACCACGATGCAGCCAGGTCGTAGATGTCGTACAGGCAGGTTCTGGAAAGTTGTCTTCGCTGGTACAGAATGCTGCTGTCGCATTAAATAAGTTCAGAGCCGAAGGTGTCGCAGACCTCTGGCACCTTTTTTCGTTGTAGCAATAAAATCTACGCTGTTGGACACAATTGCGGGTATTCTATTGTTGGTTGGCGGTTGTGTGGTCTCTTTCCTGTAATTACGCAATTTTCTTATGCAGGCCGCAGAGCATGTCCTGGAGAAATGTTTGCAACGGTGGAGATATTTCTTGCGATCACACACCTTCTGCAGAAATATCGCATCTTGCTGGAGAAACCACTAGAGTACGACCTGGATTCTCTGGAAACCCAGCTGCTGCGCATCAACGGCATCAAGCTACGGTTCTTGCCGCGACAAGCTGGGGATTCATCCAAAACCAATTAAAACACACGAGTGGTTGCAAAAGTAACGGTAGCTTAAGAACTCAAATTTCGGCGAAATTGATTTATAATTAGGCCATAGGCTTGAACAGAAAAAGACAACGCATTTCAATATGACAGCACGAGCGCTAGTAGGGTCTATATGGTGTGCTTGTGTATTTTCTTCCACGAAATTGGTGTATAAAGCGAAATGTTTTTGTTCTTCACATTTTTCTGGCCATTCTCAAGTTCCCAATAGACGGCACATGTTCCTCTTGCACATGCTTCCTTGTGGGTGGGTGCGCGCGCGTGTGTTTGTGTGAGCGCTACTCCCTCCTTTGTTCTGACATCACAATGGTTACCATTGGTTTGTGAACTTCTTCAAACATTTTAAGTAATGAAGTCACTCCACACAAGCTGAAATAATGTGGCGGTAGAAGTTATCAAGCGATAGTATATTAAGGGCTCCGTGGCGCACAAAACCCGGTGTCGTCGGCTTTGCTCGTGAGTTGACCATTTTCGAACGTTTGCTACGAATCATCGCGCGCCGCGCCACGTTTCCACCAATAGACGGTTTCATGCTATCGATAACAGCAGCGAGCGTGCCGCCCCCAAGAAACTTCCGGTCACGTGCCTTATCAGTCTGCTATGTTTTATCGTATAGTTGCTTCTTTGCCTGTTACATTTAGCAGCTACGTCAGTGGGCAAAACCGGAAGCCGTGCAGGGCCTCTGTTTGTAATCAGTGAAAAGGTATATAAAGAGCGGCTTTCAGTTCCATGCAGCGCCACCAGATGGCGCTCGCCTCCACGTACCCGCGGCAGCAGTGGCGCCGAGCGTGCGAGGGAAAGAAAAAAAAAACAGCCAGACAGCTTGCCTTCATTCACAGCATTCGCCGTAAGCGTTTCCCGGTAAAGGTTGCGGTTGTATAAGCTGCAGGTTGGCGGGGAGCATTGTACCCTTAAATGCGGTCACGTGGTGCTCTTAAAGGCGAAGCTTAAGCGTCTCTCCAGTTGTTTTATGCAAAGTAATGCTTGGACACATATTCACCGAAGACGTTAGCACTTTTGTACTTTGCGATAGATGTATAAAACACGTTTGAGAAAAAATATGCGAAGATTGAAACAGAACGTCATCAAAGTTGAAAGATGCCCGTCAGACCTATCTTGCAAAATGCAAGTGTGAAAGCAATGTGCCACACAACGGCGCCTATTGTAAAGAGTGTTTAATGAGTGTTATTTGCATGACGTCACTATGTTTATGTCTTTTGCAGCCAAGCGCGCAAATACATGGCCAGTTTTGAAAACGACGCCCTTTTTGACATCGTTTGTCAAATACATTGGCCAAACGGGATGCTGTCTCAATGAAAGATTTAAGGAGCAGAACAACCATGTTTCTAACTCTGTTTCTGATCATCTCAGCAATGGATTCCGAGACCATTATTGTAGACCCATATTCGGAAGCACACGAATTATCAGTCGCCACAAAAGTAAACAAACCAGAGAGATTATTGAAACGCTTGAAATTTACAAGTCTGGAGAGCGCTGTGTAAGTGCCACTTCATGGTCTTTGTGCGATAAAGAAGTCCAACAGTTAGACACATGATGTGTATGTCGTTTGTTGGAGGCAAAGTTCAGAACATCGTGTCACGGTGTCACCTGAAACCCATCTGTACTCTCTGTTGTGTCATAGCGTGGTATTTGAGCCTGGTTTATGTGCGCAATAAAAATTACAAGTCAGCGCTATTTTGTGTCACGTCTC
Source organism: Dermacentor silvarum (assembly GCF_013339745.2). Classification (NCBI taxonomy): domain Eukaryota; kingdom Metazoa; phylum Arthropoda; class Arachnida; order Ixodida; family Ixodidae; genus Dermacentor; species Dermacentor silvarum. The sequence goes on along the minus strand of NC_051160.1, from coordinate 137,012,066 downwards.
TCAACCCTATAGAGATCGTCACGCTGCCAACGAAAGAGGCAGTAAATACAGTATGCAGAAATTTATCTTGGTTGCCCAAACATGCGACGTACCCCCGCCAGCCCCTGTGTGTCTACGTATTGTCGACTATTCTGACTGTGTCGGTTTCCACTCCACGAAGAGCAGCGGCGTCTGTGAATTGCCAGCGTAAATTTCAAAATCTTCTATCTGATCACTTGGCGTGGTAACTGAAGCATATTAGTTTTCGTGTATGGCCAAACCAACGTCGCCCCGGTACAACTACATAAGCGCCAAATCGAATATTAGCCTGAGCCACCGGCACCGTTCTCGCGCATTTCATGTCTACTATGATTTGTCTAGGTTAGTCTCCCGTGTGAGGCCGATAGCGTGATTCAACACAGGTTACACTGTGGGTTGTAAAGCAGCATTATACATTAATATTCCTTCTTTGCCATGCTAACCAGTAATATTTAATAGGGATCACATAAACATAAACATAATGCGATGGCATACTTTAAGGACACAATTTCTGTGAAATT
>NC_051160.1:136374082-136407253 GCF_013339745.2 Dermacentor silvarum | reverse complement strand
CGACCAAATGTTTTGGCAATTCCTGCAGCGGGAACGGTCAATAATGCCTCAAATGGTTCTTTACAAATTGAAGGTATGATTGCCGTGTAGTTGTCAAGAGTAATCATGACAATGCCATGCCTACAAAGTGCTAACTAGGTGTACCCTTTTTTTCTGACTTGTATATAGTGTCCTACAAATTTATTTTTCAATGAGAGCACTGTCACTGTTAAGTTTCTAATACTGATGAATAGCTAGCGGAACTTCATATCGAACGCCATTTTTTAGGTCATCATCGTTGGCCTTCCGGTTCGCATCTATCTATATATATGTACACGGGCTGCGTCGGTTGCCAGAGACGGCCGAAATTATTGCATTGAAAAGTATAAATAAAAAAATACCTACAGCGCATAAGGAAACCTTCCAAATTCATATTCAGCGAAGCTGCAAAATACTTGTGCTGGTGCCATTTCACAAACTGGTCCTGTGAGAACATGTACACGTGTACTCGCTGTTTTCACACGAATTAAATATTTAATATTCAGCGGCCCATTCACCATAGCAGTCGCGGCCGTGGCCCTTGAAGAGAAAATCTGAAACTCGTCTTTATCAAGGCAGTTATAAAAAATCCGTCATGTTTCATAAAAGACTTCCATGAAAGGGTTGGGGTATATATTTATAGTGTTTATACACCAGTAAACGCTGTAGAATCATGTGTACCTTTCTTTACCAAAAACATAATGTGTATTCTCTGCTGATTGGCGGCTGTAACCTAATGGCAAATGTATTTTGATGTTTATACATCATCATGTTAGCTTTCATTTTATTGCATATTGCAATTTCAAAACATTAGACGGCCTTTTTTCGTGTTTTGTCCAAGTCCTACATAATTTATAATGTTATTGCCCGCTAGAAAACATCGGTAATACCAGACTGCTACCACAGATTCCATGCGGGTGCAGATGATGTTATTAACAGCTTTGAAGTACACGGAATCATCACTGTGAGAAGAGCTCAAACTGCACTTTGTGAAGACTCTGGTAAAGTTGCGTTGGCAACTTAACCTAAAGTGAAATATGGTCCTCATTTTAGACGTCTAGAAAAGGTTCACCGCCATCCCCAGCGGACTTTTTAATGACAGAGTATCCTCAAAACTTCAGTCTACCTCGCACAAAAACTCGGCTTTTGAGTACTGAAAAAACTACAAAAGGTCTGACCGCAAACATCCTGCAAGTGCGAATGATCCGAAATACAAATACACGCCGCTAACTTCGGCGCACTTGTATAATGTGATCCGATTATTTCAATAAAGAATGCGACATAATGTTTTTGAAAATATCCACACTTCTCATTCAAACACGTCTTTTTACAATTAGCGTGTAATCGCTTATATAGGGGTCTATCGTAATTTATACATACAGGCATCCCAGCACAATATTGTGGTTCTCTGTGAAAAAAAGGGCAGGTTTGCGCTAAGGGTGACGCTTTGCCAGTACTAGCAAGGATGAGTGCTTGAACTCCTCTGACGGAGTCCTAACCTACATTACACGGGCTTCTTAAAAACAAAGCTCGAACAAACCTGGACGAAGGTTTCTTCATCTACGAAGCTTCGTTTTTGAGAAACCCCCGTAAATTTTGCTTTGTGCTCCATACGGGTGGATGTCAGTTTTTTTGTTAATGAACCATGCTCCACATTGAGGAATTCTGCGGCACTGAGGCGTCGCAGGCAATGTAACTGCTATGCTGCAAAATACAAACAGTTGCCTGGCGTCTGCGAGCCATCTCACAACGCTGCTGTAATGAGGACCACTGCTATTGGCGTTAGTGGCATCCGACCTATGAGAGACGTGAGATGAAACTGACGGGAAATGATAGGCATTAGTTAACACGCAGTGAAATGTTCAAAACCTCTTGCTTCGCGTGAGCTGTCAGTTCCTTTTAGACTAGTGTATACACAGCAGATCACATTCGATCGAAAGTAAAGCACGCTAGTTATCTTCGGCAGGGAGCACTCACTCTCTGGGCACACCGGTAACAGCCGCAGTCGCCCAACGGAAGAGTTCCCAGATGCAGGCGAGTGTGTACGGCATTTGCTTCCTGTCTTCCCAGGTGGGCTGCCGATGTGGCCCCACCGCCTCGTCTACTTCACGCTGCACACGAGCTTGGACTGTGTCCACATTATGTGCGAACTGAAACAATCCCCAGCCAAGCACTCCAGAGGTGCTAAGGGTTCCGGCTGTCAGGAATGAGGTAATGTTGCCCACCAGGGATTCGTCTGTATAAAAGTACAGTCGCATCATAAATGGCATCATAACATGTTGTTTCAAATATTTGCGAACGGCTATAAAACCTATCACTGCGTTAATGAGGTGTAACTTTCCTTTCTCTGACAGTGGTCATACATTGCGTATGAATGTATCCAGTGTTCAAGGTAATTTTCCATTACGTAGTACAACCGCCGTCCAAAATTATGAGCATTCAAGCCTACGTCTCGCTCTTCGAGTTTCAATTATCATTTCGCACATTCCACAAAGCACACTTACACACACTCAAAACATTTCTTCATCTAGGACTTTTGTAGATATATTTTTTTAAGAACGGCAAGAGGAGTTGCATCCACTGGGCCCTTACTGTACAGACAAAACATCACTGGAGTTCCACTCGACCACGCAGGATACCGTTTGCAATTAATTAAGTGCCGATATATACTGAACCTGCTTTGTAAGGTGCTGCAGTCACAGTGCTAATTTATTATAGCAATAACTTGCCTAAGAAGCTGTTTCACTGTAACAGTTCAATTTGTTATTCAGGCTCTACTTTCAGATTTCCGAGTCACGATAGTACATTGTTTATTATTATTTTATATAGTACCCTTCTTATCACCTTTACCTCTGCATACTGCTGCAATATTTTTTTTCGTGCACACGCTTCTGCTGCTCAAGTCCTACTCTGGAAATATAGTTGGTATAGCTAAATAGTTTATTTTGACAATATGACGTCGTCAAGAGGCGCTGACGGATTTCATTGAAATTTGGATATTTTTTGCTGTAATTTCGCGTCACCTTCTTAATTGTGTCTCGGTCACTAGTTTTCCTGATGATAAATCAAAGTAACTATTGCATATACAGAAGTACTGATGGAGCTTGAGTCGGGCTTCTCTGCCTGTTGTGACAGAAGCGCCACCACTCTAAAAGTTTAAACAGTGTGGGGGACGGGGCAATTATATGAGGACAACAAACTACCCGGCACTGGTTTTTAACTCACGTTTGTTTGATGCTGCGCGTGGAATATATATGCACAAACATCAATTGGAGGCCAGCGCCTAGTGTCATTCGTGTTTCTTACCTATTTGCCTAGTTTTTTCTGCTGTTTAAGCCATGACTTTTACCAACTAGGCAGTGTCAATGCAACAGTTGTGTTGCGCAAGAAAATGGCAGAATTACCGGTAAAGAGGCCCCTGGAAAACTTCTTGTCGTCCTCAATCTTTTTAAGGTATCCGCAAATAAAGTCGTTGCTTTCGTTTCCATACTCCTTCTCTTTGTAGGCGCGCACTTGTTTCCTGGAAGGAGAAGACAAATAGTGTCACACTTTCTGCAACGCAAAGTTGTTTTTGAGTTGTTAAAACGGCTTTTGATGTCTCATTATCAAATTTTCTCAGGAAATTTGTTTTTTACCAATTTCTCATTGTATTCCTATCAGTATTCATTTCATTAGAAATAGTTATTGACTTTCTTTACAAATTTATTTTATTTCATTGTTTTCGTTAGAGATCATGGTCAACTTTATCGTGGTAATGGGCCATAGAGAAACCTACATTTTAAATAAAATATTTTTTTGGGATGCAAAAACCTAATTAGGTAGCTGAACATTGAGAAAATGCAAGACCTCGTACTCATTCAACAAATTAACATTATTTCATTTGCACTTCCGTCGAATTTCATTGTTAAGAGCATTCGCCTGGAAATAAAAATTCGGCAGAGACACTTAACACCGCTTACGTGTAGGAATGCGAAAGCATTATATCGTTGGTAGACCACGGCACGTCATGAACGCGCTCACTTTAAACACTCATGACGTGGCGCAACCTCTTCCCGATTGTCTGCGCCGTTATGCGTAGACAATTAATTAATTCATTAATCACAATTCATCGATCACGCATGCACTAGGCTACACCTCTAATCAGCCAGATGGCAGCCATGTGACGTGTGCAATGACGTACGCGATAGGCTCAACTTTACCAAGCCAGAGCCGTGTAGCCGTGTGAATCTTGCACGTCTCACGACCCGGAGGTCTGTGTTCGATTCCCACCAAGACCGAAATGTACAAAATTTTCCTTTCATTGCCATTTTTTTCTTCGTTTAAAGAATCTTCCTAGGAAATGTGACGTCAATCCCAGCATTTTTTACTGGTTTTTACACTTTGCGCCTTCACGTATTTTTGGTAACATCTTTCGCTCATGCCGACTACTAAAGATTTTCGCGTGATAAGGCATACACTGCTTTCGCATTAATAAATTCAGCTCTCATGACACAATTTTCCAGCGGTGTCACATAGAAAGTTCTTGAGTTTTTCGCAGTTTCTTCAAACTTCTTTCTGTGAACTTCCAAACTACTTCACCGCCTCCACAGTTCGAACTGGTGAAAAGGTCGTACTTTATTATATTTATTGCTCTCCTCAGGTAACCGTCTAAAACAGGAATAATACACGAGACTTCCTCGTGAGAAGATGCAAATTGTATGAAGAAGCAGACTGTAATTTCAACAGCATACAAACCATAAACTAACAGCTTAACTGAGCGCTTCAACCGCACTCTTTGCAAAATGCTCACAACGCACGTCGACTCCGACCATACCAACTGGGACATGCTTCTCCCTTTTGTAACGTGCGCTTATAACACCGCAAGGGAAGCGACTACTGGCTTATCACCATTCTTTCTATTATATGGCAGCGAACCATCGTGCTCCTTGGGCACTGTACTATCCGAACCCGGCGCCTCCGAATGCCGGCCCGTCTCAGAACTAACCAAGTACGCAGAAGAACACCTTGCCACGGCTACTAAATTCTTACCTAGAAGCCGGAATTGACATTCATGCCTTGACACCTTCGGAGCTCATCTGTCTTGCGAAAACTATAATTTAAATGACCATGGTACAGTGAAACCACGTGTACTCACAGTGAAAGAAATGCGATTACTCCCTTTAATACTATTACGGGCCACCTCCTTGCATTAAGGAAGAAGACGACGATCGCCGAAAAACGCTGCGCGTGTTCAGCCATCTTGGCCATCTCTGCCAACAATCCTTGTAGATAAATACTATCCCTTTTTCGTCTATTTGACGCCCCGTCACACATTGGTGGGAGGTGCTGGGTATTCTCGCCAGACGACGGAGCTCCGAAGCGGTCGGCGCTGCGGTGCGACCACCATGGCACACCAACCGGAATCTGCTTCTGCGCCGCGGACACCGATTGTAGTCGTCCAACCCCGAGACCCTGGAATGTTCAACGGCACCGATGGTATCGACGTTGAGGAATGGCTCACGCTATACGAACGGGTGAGCGATTCCAACCACTGGGACCTGACAGTCATGCTGGCCAATGTGGTGTTTTATCTTAGTGGAACGGCGAAGTTGTGGTATGACAATCACGACGCCGACTTCGGAAGCTGGGATACATTCAAACAAAAGCTCCGTGACCTGTTCGGTAACGCCTCCAGTCGAAAAATCATTGCGAAGCAACAGCTGTCAACTCGCACCCAGACGTCCACGGAATCGTATTTGTCTTACATACAGGATGTGCTGGCGCTGTGCCGTAAAGCTGACAGTAACATGTCAGAGTCTGACAGGGTTGGCCACGTCCTGAAAGGGATAGCGGACGACGCATTCAATCTGCTCACGTGCAGAAATTGTGCTACCGTCGATGCCATGATCGAGGAGTGTCAGCGCTTCGAGTAGGCTAAGAGCCGCCGTATTCAACGACCATTCGCCCGGCTTCCCAACACCGCTGCAACGTCTTCGTGTGAAGAGCGGCCGCCATCTAACCTTTCACCGCCGTCGGCCGAATTGACGAGGATTGTCCGTCGTGAAATCGAGGCAATGGCTCCCGCTAGCCTCTTTACCAACTCTAACGCCGGCGACTCGAGCACACCAGCGGTTTCGCTAGTCCAAGCCATCGTGCGAAACGAACTCGCGAATCTCGGCGGTTCACGCTGCTTGCGCCGTTGTCAGCCCTACATCCGCTTCCGGGGCCCCGACATCGTTCCCTCGATATCCGCGGTTCGCTCCACGATCGCGAAACCCTGCTGATTGGCGAACTGAAGACGATCGGCCTATCTGCTTTCACTGCCGCCGTGTCGGGCACGTTGCTCGCTACTGTCACAACCGCTGGTCGTTCCCGCAACGTACTCCATCCTTTGGCCATGCTCGCCGCCTTGATCGCAGCCCTTTTGAGCCACTATCTGCAGCACACCCCTACAATCCTGACGCTGCCACGACATGGTCCAGCCGCTCGCCATCACCTAGAGGTCACCAGTCGCGTTCGCAACCGTACCGCCGTCCGTCCTCCCGCTCCCAGCCACCTCGCCGCGCCCCGTCGCCGAGCAACCGTGGCTCCTTCACTCCGGAAAACTAAACGATGCAGCGCCCGGAGGTAACGCTGCATCTACGACTCTGCCCGAAAACCCTCTAGTTACTCTGCCGACTCGACGCTGTCTGTTGGACGTTGACGTTGATGGCGTGACGATTTCTGCACTTGTCGACACCAGGGCTTATATTTCCGTCATGAGCTCTGGTCTTCGCCGTCGCCTAAAGAAGGCGGTCACACCTGCTGTTTCCCACGTTGTAAGAGTGGCCGATGGAGGAACTCCCACCATCCTTGGCATGTGCACCGCCCGCGTCACAATCGCCAGTCACCCAACTACTGTTTTATTTGCCGTTCTTGAACAATGTCCGTACGACGTTATTCTTGGTCTGGACTTTCTCGCGACTCATTCTGCCCTAATTGACTTTGCAACTGGCCTCCTGCAGCTTGAACTACCTCACCTAGCCGATGCCCAAACCACGCCTTCGGCACGTCTCTGCTCTCTCGACTATGTGCGCATGCCCCCGCAAGCCGCCATATATATCGCCATGGTCTCGAGCCCTCCTGTCGCTGATGGCGATTACGTGCTATCCCCGGTAACGGACGTTCTGCTCGCCAAGAACGTCGCCATGCCTAACACCCTCGTGACCGTCATCGGCAACCGCATCGCCATTCCTATTTTAAACTTCAGCGCCTCTCCTCAACTGATTCCGGCAGGCATGTCACTCGCCGCCATCACTGCTGCCGAAGACTGCGAGATTTGTGCGTTGGATCCCACCCGTTCCTCCAGTTCGTCCTTCCTTTGCACCACAACCAGTTCGCCGCGCGATGTCTTTGTCAGAATGATCCCTGATGACCTTCCTCCTGATCAAGCTACTGACCTTCGCCGCCTCCTGGAGTCTTACCACGACATTTTCGACTTCGACGATCGTTCTCTGAGCCAAACGTCTGTTGTCCAACATCGCATCGACACGGGGAACGCGAGCCCTATCCGTCGCCGTCCCTATCGTGTCTCCCTCGCCGAACGTCGTGTGATCGAAGGCGAAGTTCACAAAATGCTCACAAAAGGCGTTATCGAACGTTCTTCCAGTCCGTGGGCGTCCCCTGTGGTGCTAGTAAAAAAGAAAGACGGCAGCTGGCGCTTTTGTGTTGACTACCGACACTTGAACAACATCACACGCAAGGACGTCTACCCTCTGCCCCGAATCGATGACGCCTTGGACTGCCTCCACGGCGCCACGTACTTTTCCTCCATCGACCTACGCTCCGGATACTGGCAGATTACCGTTGATGCCATGGACCGTGAAAAGACTGCGTTCGTCACACCGGATGGACTTTACCAATTCAAGGTTATGCCTTTTGGATTGTGTAATGCCCCCGCGACCTTCGAGCGAATGATGGATTCTCTCCTTCGGGGCTATAAGTGGTCTACGTGTTTATGTTATCTAGATGACGTGATTGTATTTTCGCCTACTTTTGAGGACCACCTAGCCCGCCTGTCGGCCATTCTTGATGTGTTTCGCCGCGCTGGCCTACAACTCAACTCCTCCAAGTGTCGTTTCGCTCGGCGTCACATCACCGTTCTCGGACACCTTGTTAGTGCTAGCGGTGTCCAACCTGACCCCGACAAGGTGCGTGCCGTCCGAGACTTTCCTGTTCCTCGCTCAGTTAGCGATGTACGGAGCTTTGTCGGCTTGTGTTCCTACTTCCGCCGCTTCGTCAGGAATTTTGCCGACATTGCCCGGCCGCTTACTGACCTACTCAAGAAGGACATCTCTTTTTCCTGGGGTCGTGCACAAGCTGCCGCATTCACCACCCTTGTCAGTTTACTGACTTCACCGCCTATTTTGGCGCATTATGACCCGTCGGCCCCTACAGAAGTTCGCACCGACGCAAGTGGCCACGGCATAGGTGCAGTACTCGCCCAACGCCAGAACGACCAGGACCGTGTCATTGCCTACGCCAGCCGCCTTCTCTCGTCGTCGGAGCGGAATTATTCGATAACTGAGCGCGAATGCCTGGCTTTGGTCTGGGCTGTGGCAAAATTTCGCCCTTATTTGTACGGCCGAACTTTTTCCGTTGTCACGGACCACCATGCCCTTTGCTGGCTCTCGTCGCTGAAGGATCCTACAGAAAGGCTTGGCCGCTGGGCGTTACGACTACAGGAATACACCTTTGACGTGCTCTACAAATCTGGCCGGATGCATCAAGATGCTGACTGTTTATCCCGCTACCCTGTCGATCCTCCCGACACCACCGAACGTGATACCGGTGACTTCGTCATGGCTATTGCAGATCTGGCCAACATACGCGCTGAACAGCAAAGTGACGACACGTTACGCTCTATAATTGACCGCCTCAATTCTCGTCAGCCCGACCCATCGCTTCGTCTGTTTGAGCTTCACGACGATATTCTTTACCGTCGTAGTACCACTCCCGACGGCCCAGAGCTTCTGCTTGTTCTCCCCAAGCATCTTCGTGCTACTGTTCTCCAGGAACTCCACGATGCTCCGACCGCTGGCCATCTTGGCGTATCCCGCACATACGATCGCGTGCGGCGCCGGTTTTTCTGGCCTGGTCTGTACCGATCTGTTCGACGCTACGTTGCTGCGTGTGACCTTTGTCAGCGACGTAAACGGCCCTCAGGGTTGCCTGCAGGCCTTCTGCATCCAATTCACATACCCCAGGAGCCATTCTACCGCGTCGGTCTCGACCTACTCGGCCCATTTCCTTCGTCTGCTTCAGGGAACAAGTGGATCGCAGTTGCGACCGACTACGCTACGCGTTTTGCCATCAAGCGAGCTTTGCCGACTAGTTGCGCCACTGACGTCGCCGATTTCCTCCTTCATGACGTCATCCTTCGTCATGGTGCTCCTCGGCAACTGCTCACAGACCGAGGCCGCTACTTGTCGAAAGTTGTCGATGACCTCCTTCGTTCCTGTTCTGTGGAGCACAAGCTCACTACTGCGTACCACCCGCAGACCAACGGGCTCACCGAAAGGCTGAACCGCACCTTAACCGATATGCTGTCGATGTACGTGTCTGACGATCATCGGGACTGGGACAGCGCTTTGCCATACGTCACGTTCGCGTACAACTCCTCCCGTCACGACACCGCCGGTTTTTCGCCGTTTTACCTCCTGTATGGCCACCACCCTGCATTGCCTTTTGACACGCTCCTACCTGCTGTTCTACAACATACCACGGAGTATGCCCGCGATGCTGCCGCGCGAGCCCATCTGGCACGTCAGATAGCTCATGAGCGACTATCCGACTCACAATTATGCCAAAAGGACCGCTACGACCGCAGCCACCGGCACCTCTGCTTTTCTTCGGGATCTCTTGTGCTTCTCTGGACTCCTTCTCGTCGCGTCGGTCTCTCCGAAAAGCTTTTATCGCGTTACACCGGACCTTACAAGGTTTTACGGCAACTTAGTGACGTGAATTATGAAATCGCCCCACTGAACAGTTCTTCACCATCTACCCTGCCATCTCGTGACGTCGTGCACGTATCCCGACTGAAGCCGTACTTTTCCGTCACCTCCTCGTGTAATTAGTCTGCGCCGAGATGGCGCTCAGCCCGCCGGGGCGGTTAGATGTTACGGGCCGCCTCCTTGCATTAAGGAAGAAGACGACGATCGCCGAAAAACGCTGCGCGTGTTCAGCCATCTTGGCCATCTCTGCCAACAATCCCTGTAGATAAATACTATCCCTTTTTCGTCTATTTGACGCCCCGTCACAATATGTAACCCACTGGTATTTGTTTTTCCATTTCTGAAAGTGTTCTTTGCCACCGGTCTGCCAATATGTAAAGGGGGCCAGGGACCACTCAAGCTGCCAATAAGGAGCTTTTATCTTGGCCCCTACCATTTGCTTGTAAATGGGCCCAAATAAAATGAGATGAAATGAACCTACGTGTTTGCAGACCACATGTATTTTGGTATCAGTAGAGATGATATAGATTAGCACGAGAATAATACTGAAAGTCGGCAGGAAATAAAATCTAATGTAAGAGATTGCGATCCGAAAAACAAGTGTTAACGGTGTACGTGTTCATGATAAAGTTGGTACTACTCTTCATGAAAAAAATTGTCTTAAGTAGCTGACGTGCTCAAAGATTTTTGGTTTTAGGCTTATTGGGAAAAACGGGTTATTGGGAAAATGGTGACAGCGAAGTCGCTTTCAACACACCTAGACAATGTCGTGAGCTGGACAATGCACGTCTTGATTGTTTTTAGCGCTCCTTGATTGTAATTGCATGCATTCCGGAATATATTTGTACGAGAAGTAAGAGTTCTCGCACCTCAAGTTCAATAATTCTTACTCGGCAATTGTATCCAGCTTCGCCGTGCCTTTTGTAATTTTGCCCAGCCTGGTGAAAGGAAACATAGAAACCAACCGGCGCACGGTTGGCGTATAGAACTCGTAAACCTGGCCAGAATGAAGGGCTGGGTTCAGCTCCACCATAGCACTGTGCAGTTCGCGCATGGTGGGGTGATCATGCGAGAACCGGGCCCCGTAGAAGAAGCAGGCGATGTTCTTGAAGCTGCTCCAAAACAGGTAACCGCGAACGTCCAGTGGTTCCCCTCCAGCTTTGCCGATTGTCTCAGCGGTACGCATGAACTCCTCCTGCAGCCGTGCGACGCAGTCAGCGCCATGCGGAAGTTCAGGCATGCGCAGTAGGCAAAGTAATACTCTCGCATCCCTGTAGAGTAAATTTACTGCACCGCTCTTGCACTATAGGGCAACTTAACGCACACTATGCACTCACTGCACTGTTTTGTCGCTATTAGAGAAAGGTTGTCGACATCAATGCAAGTTTTATACTATTCGCCCGAATGCTTCTGCGAACTGTCAAACGTGCCACTTCCGCGGCTGCGACTGTGAGTATGTCTTTACTGTATATAGAACAGAATGGCATTAAACATTGTTTATATACATGTATTTAAAAATGGCACTCAGGGTTTCCTCAGGGTTGTGTACTGACGCTGCCATCACATGTTTGATGGATAATAATCAATCCTAAATTGAATATGGTGACATTTCAGCTTCTCTATTTATAGATTTTTTTACGGCTTTGGATTCGATTGTCCATAAGATGCCTTTTTTAAGCTTGAGCGTTATGGTGTTGTTGGGCCTCTCTACTACTGCTAAAGAGCTTTTTATCTGATTGATGGCAGCTTCTTGATTGTTTTTCAAATCCATAATGTATTATCAAAGCGGTTCCCCAACGATCTATTTTAGGACCCCTTTTGTTCTTAACATACATTAATGACTTGCCTTATTGCCTTCCTCGCTCTAAGAGTATTTCATATGCAGACGACACCACCATCGTTGCTCACAGCCCCTGACCGTAATGTTTTCATTTCCAATTTCCAAGGATATTTTTATTCGCTGGTGTAGTAGCGTGCAACAAATAGGCTCTCAATTAACCCTTCTAAATTGCCTTTTATGCTTGTTCATTCACCAAACACGAAAAATATGTCTCCTGGTATTTTCATCAACAACGAGGCTCTTACATCATCTGATCATGTTAGTTTTCTCGGAGTCATTGTTGATACTCATCTTCGTTTTCATGAACATAATATGTCAGTCTGCATTAGAATATCATTTGGCATAAAGTGCCCTCCTTAAACCAGATTCTGCTTCCGCCTCCATGTCATCAAACACTACGTTACACCTTCATACACGGCCATATAAACTACTGCATCTCATTGTGGAGCCATAGATACTCCGTTCACCTCTCCCCATTCATTAAACGCCACCAACAAGCAGTTCGCATTAATAAATTTGCTTCACGCCTACCACCTTCCTTTCCCTTTTTGCTGATCTTAATATCTCCTAATATCTCTAATCCTAATTACAGTCGCTGCACTACCCATCGTAACTTGCTTTTGCCTAGTATCCGTACTAATTATCGTAGATCCTCTTTGCTTTCTTTTACTTCAGTAACATTTTCGAATAGTTTACCCACCTATATGAAATATGTAGCTTCCTTGCAAATGTTAATAAAAACCTGCAACATCATCAATATTGAACTATAAATATTCCCATCTAGCAGTGAACGTTGTTGATGTGCTAATATATGCGTTTTTCTTTGGTCTTATATATATATATATATATATATATATAACGCATGAGAGGATATATATATATATATATATATATATAGGCTCTCATAGTTTGCTTTGCTTTTTTACTTTGCAGTATAACTCATTTTACTTGCACAGGAGGTCCCGCGACCGGTTATTAAACCTTGGGGCCTACTTGTGTGTATGCACAACTATGCACAATTCCTAATAAATGCAATAAACTTGACTTGCATTGGATTGAAAGTCTGCTATTCATAACGTTGCTTTAGGACAAAGTAATAAAATTCTCGATGTTTTGCAGTTATATAAATTACACGTTTCCAGTGTCATCAACTTTCATAACTATAACAGTGACAACTAGTGATACAGAAGTGGTGTATTTTACTCATTTTTAGTCAATTTAGCTTAAGTAAAAAGTCGCCGTTGGCATTTAAAAGTTCATTTATGGGGTAGCTGATCTGTTCTTACGCTCATGAAGAGAAGAAAGATATATATCTAATGCCAAGTGCTAAGGGTAGAAGAAAAGGGGAATGAAAAGTGATCGTTTACTTCAATGAAGAGATTGCAATTACTATTCTCTATAGCTACCTCACGTCAAAGTACATGTTCGCTTTTTTAATTTAACGGCAGGTTACAATACACAATAACAAAGAAATGTAATAAACTGGTCATGTGGCATGGCATCGTCTGCTATTACTTTTGTCTAATAACAAATGCATTGCAAATTTATTTGAGTTATTGACATTACTGGTTCTACTAATTCAAGCGGCACGTTTTAATTACGCATAATTAGTCACCAAATCATACGTAGCCTATAACACTAAATTTATTCGTCATCCCCAAATTTCACTTTTGCCATCGTTCATTTCGATACAGATTCAGTCACTTTGAAAAGAGCGACATCATACCATAGAAGAAAAAAACGGGTGTTCAAAGAAAAATAGTTACGTCTTATCGAAGGCATTGATAATTATTACCCACCTGTGCTATTTTTCTAGCTGTCTAAAATTCTAAACACAGTTTTCCATTCAAGAAAAAAATGATCCGAAATAAAAGAAAAAATTTGGCAAAACAAGCATGAGAAATAATTTCAAATAAACTATATAGTAATGAAGGTATCTATTTATTTATACATTAAACACAAATTGCAAGAATTCGTGGGTCACCGAACTGTGCCAACTGTGTAGCAATCTTGCTACTAAACCACACATAAAAATATGGTTCCTCCACGCAATGAACTAGAAGGATTAGCCTAGAATAGATATATTCATGACCAATTGATGCTTTTGTTACTTACATATTGCGCCTTTGCGTGTTTCAATTAAACTGCTTGCTCACCATCATGTTGTCTTCCATAGCTGTCTTTGCAAAACCGAGGTCACGCAGCATGCTCAGGCAGAATCTTCTGTTTTCGGACCATGCTTTCCCGTTAAGTATTCCGACACCTGCGCGAAAAGCCCAGCAGATCGCCATTCGTGTGATTTTCATTGTTGATTGCGTGCGTATTGGCGATGCTGCTACAAGTACATTCCATACATTCAGAGCTGTATTTCCCCAGAGCTGTCGGGCCACATTCACAAAGCAGCGGTCTTTCTTTCTTCTTTTTATTTCGGAAGTTTGTCCAGCGGCATAAACTATTAAATATAGGAACTCGTCGTTATAAGACGCTTAAGTGATCTTGGAAGCTTCAAAGCAGAGGGCAATGGTGTGGTCACGTGTGAGCTAGCGTTCTCATTAAGCTGAATTTGTCCAAATCGCTTTGCTAGGGACGCCACCTTTCCTGTACATACAGTGATATAAAAGAGCCTTCATCTATTGAAAAGTTTGCGGTAAATGGCATCTGAACCACTTTTTCTCGAAATGGAGAAATGCATTCGAAGTTAAACGAGGCTATTTCACACATACTTTGCCGCAGTAAGTACTTCAACGCTCTAAAAACAAAGAGAGTTCCGGGATCTCTCTTTGGGGGATTATCTGGCTGTCCCATTTTTCACTCCCTTTTCAGGAGTGAAACGCCTCCATCTGGGAGAGATTGCAGCAACTCCCACGGACAGAGTATTAGTACTCCTCCTAAACAGAGTGCTAGATCTCTTCCAGAGTACGGAAACTCCACCCCACAAGGGAATTAGTACTCTCACCAAACCAAGTGCTTGTACTCCCCCAGAGTGCTTGTACTCCTCCTAACAGAGTGATGGTACTCCTACAGGCAGAGTGCTGGTCCCAGTTGTGTAAAGCACTCGCTATGTAGTGCCATGATTACATCAGAGGCGATTCACAACACTTACATGTCGGGGATATTTGATTCCTTCATAAGCAGCACCTACACTTATGGTTGGTGAATTGTATTTGATGTTTAGTCGCCGAGTCACTCGAATGAAACATCCTTTTCTTAAAAGGTCAACATTTTTATTCGTCAAAAAGTCACAAGACAAACTGAGTAAATTTTACAAAACATACTGATACACACACAAAATCCGATTACGAAGATTTTCATGAAGTTTACAACACATCTTGCAATAATACATAAACATTTTCTTCAACATGTCATATCTAATGCCGTGAGAACTTTTCTTCATCTTCAATTGGAACAGTTAAAACATGAAAGTATACAATGGAAAATCAAAGAAAGAACAAACATGCGCAAAATCGTTAAGTATTGGCACTACGATTGAAGAAAAGATGCACCACATTACTGGGTAGAAAACGCATTTAGAGCACAAAACTAGTGCACTTATATGCCGTAGGTTACCAGATGAGCTACTAAGCATGAGGCTGGCAAAGTATTCGTGCGAGCAAGATTTTTTCATCCATATTATAAGACAGCAGCTAGTTTGATAACGTCCTATGTAGCTAATGGATGAACCTGACTGAGAGTATCGTTTATTTAGAAATGTGTTGTATAATTTAATGTAAAGCCGCAGGTCTAGTTTTGCTAATAATATTTGACATAGTTATTTATGTATGAGCTGCACCCCCTTTTTTGTGAACGCGCATCTTGCCGTGGTTGTCCAGCGCTATCTCCTCTCGGTGTCAACGCAGTACACTGGCATATTATAGCTCCTATTCAGTCTTTTGGTCCACTTCACTGTTGGCATCCTCATGAAAGTAATTTCCTGGGGCTGTCTGGATCGTGCCATCATGCTTTCTCACGCACTGTATTTCGTAGACAGCTATTGCCACAGCGCACGGACGCATTTCACAAATGTTGTGGTATTCTTGTTGTCTATTGTATAAATTGTTTTCTTATGAAACATCACGTGATAGTTTGCTTATTTCGTACAGATAAATATTCTAATGATCTGATCTGGGAAGTGGAGATTACTGCTTGCAAAACAATAATCTTTTCCGTACATACTTACATGGCACTACATGACACATGTTCGTAGCCAAAGACAAAGGAGCAATGTAAGGAAGCAAAGGCAATGAAAAAGCCACACCAGCAAAGAATAGCAATTCACACATTTATCTTCATTCTAGCAGCGTAGTTTTGGCATCAATGATGTCAATGGAGGCTCGGTGGTACATCTTTCTTTGCGATTTTTTTTCTGCTGTATGCTTCCATTATTTCCTGCGCCACGTGATCGTGAAGCAGCCTAAAGCGCATGCACCATCTCCAGCTACATTACTGCACTGACAAATGCGAGTGCATTTCTGCCCTAATAACGCATGGGTGTTCATTGCGGTACTTGTTAGAATACCTTCCGGTCTGTCCAATGCAGATACACGTGCAAGAGAAAGAAATCTAACTGACAAAGTCACGTGCGCATGTAAAAAACATGGGGGCCTGCCTCGCTGTGCAATGTTTACGTGCTTGCTAATAACAATATTTGTTCTTGCTAAGAATATCAAAGCCCTTCGGTAGATTGCCACGACTATCTTCAAATAATTAGAGATGCCATGAATGTACAACACCATTGCCTTCTTTTTACGCATGGAGACCATAGTGTTGGGATGAGTACTGGCACATAACACTTTCAAATGTTTAACAGAATCTCTAAACTTGGACTTATTACCTACTCTGGATATCTGAATTTCTTAGGTTTCGTAATCTGCTCCACGGCACTGAATTCCATCGGGTGGACATGACATCTAGTCAAGGTTGCTGCTACTCATGGCTAAGGCACTTTATGGCTAAGGCACTTTAATAAGTGCCTTAGTTTAATAAGTGCCTTAGCAAACAACAGCATAGTATCTATGCAGTAATGTGCTCGCAGTTGGCAGAGCACTACTAGGCCTCTAATAGATAGCCACGGATCAAGAAGGTGCAGGTCGTGTACTAGCATCGTGACCTGGTGACAGGATAAATTATGGGAGCATTCTTAATAAAGAATAATCAAGCTGAAACATACAGCTATACCTTGTCCTAATTGATTTAACTATAATTCTGTTGAGTTGAAGATAGCTGCGTGAAGAAGTGGTTTCTTGCTTGTTTGAATGCATTTCTTCGCATTATCTTCAGAGTTCCTTCTTTTTATTTGACAACAAACGTTCACCATGCAGTAGCATGTCAACTATAAAAGAGGACAGCAACGCAAATGAATTCGTCAATTGATAGTCAGTGCCATGTTCCTGTTGCTGTGTCTTTCACATTCCCCATTTATTGCACTGTTGTTAATTATAAACCACTACTAACTATCCAAGGTTACTTTTCTCCGGAACTTATTTTTCGTATTCTACTGCCGTCAGTAATACAATTCTTTGGATTGTTTCCCCACTCTCTTCTTTAATGTTGTACCTTGACCGTACAAATAACTAAAATTATATTTATAATATTAACTTGTGCATCGCAAAATCAATATGAAATTGCAAAGAGCACTAACATTAAAAGCATGGGCATCACATTTCCTGCCTTATTTGGTAGCTGTTCGCTCCTTATTACGGTATGGAAGCTGTACTTCTCAAGAGCAGCCAGCATAATTAGATGACCATTTATTGTGAGCAGTTAAAATGCATTATAACTGAAGTGTGGCATGGCTTCAGACGTGAACCAAAAATAGATGTGATGAATTCTTGCATCAAAGGCTAATGAAGCATAAGCACAGTTAGGCAGGACAGTGCACAAATAGATGAATCATAAATCGGGAAGGGCACCATCCTGTTTTAGAAATACCTTCTATGCCCATGGTTTTGCGTGCGGCTATGCCTAAGCTTTCGAAATGAACCAACTACCTGAAACCACAGTTTTGTTTTTCCTACTGAAGTTGTAAAAGCACACTAAAGCAAAAAAAATTATGGCGACGGAATCTTTTCGCTGTAGAGGTATATTTGTGACTGGGCAGACTTATACTGTGCCTGAAGGCACATCATAACTGTTGTCAAAGGATGGGTGTGCACTGGCAAATCAGTTCTTAAGTTGTAATTGTGCAATTTATTCTTTTACACGCAAGAAACCTGATCCTCTGCTGACATTTATTACGAAACAAAGCCTTTCTCATATTCTCTATGTCTTGTCTTAAATGCTTAATGCAGTTTGTTTTGGTAGCACGGTCACTTCATCGTTTAAGTGACCATGCTACCAATGTCACTAAGTGATCCCCCCCTATGTAATACCCTCCCCGTGAGGGCCTTTACGGGTAACACGAATATATGAAAACTATAAGGATGTTTATTGGACGGCACTTGAAGCAGCACAAGGGCGACAGTCCAAAAAGCGCAGCACGGACTCTCAGCACGAACGGCGCTCTAGAGCCAAAGAAAACGACCCACTAGGAAGTACTGGAGAAGGAGACCAACTTCAAGGCACTGGAGCGGACGACCCACTTCATGGTTCCAACGCTTCGCTACAATTACCCCGGTTGTGAAAAGGGAGCTGCCCGGCGACTTAACAGGTTGTCACCATGAGTGGGTCATGGTATATCTTGAGGCGCTCCACATTGACGATGTCGCGCCCTCGACGGCGCATGTCGGAAGATGGTTCAACAGGTTCGATGAGGTAATTTACTGGGGACTTGCGCTGGACGACACGGTAGGGGCCTTGTATTCGGGCATTAGTTTCGAAGAGAGTCCAGTTGCGGTGGTAGGGACTGACAGACAGACGAGTGCCCCAGGGAAAAACGGGGGCGCAGAAGTGGTGGTGTCATCGCGAATGCTCTTCTGCCGCTCTTGTTCATTTGCAGTAAAGAGCCGGGCAAGGTCGCGACACTCTTCAGCATGTCTGGCTGTGGCAGATATGGGGGCATACTCAGACGTGTCTGGCCTGTATGGAAGGATCGTGTCCATCGTGTGCGACGGGTGGCGGCCGTATAATAAGAACGGTGAGAAGCCAGTAGTACTCTGAGGAGCGGTATTGTAGGTGTAGGTGACGAAGGGCAGTTTGGCATCCCAATTTGTGTGGTCGCCGGCGATGTACATTGAGAGCATGTCGCCGAGCGTGTGGTTAAATGGCTCTGTGAGACCGTTTGTCTGTGGGTGGTAAGAGTAGTTTTGCGGTGAACGACGTGACACTCTTTGAGAATGGCTTCGACGACTTCCGACAAAAAAACACGGCCTCGATCGCTGAGTAGCTCCTGGGGTGGACCACAGTATGAATCGGTGGAGCAGAAAGGAGGCAACATCTCGTGCTGTAGCCGCTGGAAGGGCGGCATTTTTGGCGTATCGCGTGAGATGGTCAACAGCGACGATGGCCCAGCGGTTACCAGCCGACGTCAGAGGAAGAGGTCCGTATAAATCGATGCCAACGCGCCCAAACGGCCGGTCAGGACAAGGTAAAGGTTGTAGACCTGGGGGCGAGAGGTTCGGCGAAGATTTCCGGCGCTGACAATTGAGGCAGGAGCGAACACATTTCTGCACGTACCGGTACATTCCCCATCAAAAGTACCGTTGTCGAATTCAGTGGTAAGTTTTGTATACACCAGAGTGTGCACACTGCCGATCAGAGTGGAACAATTCGCATATTTTAGAACGGAGACTGCGGGGTACTACCAGTAACCACTGGCGGCCGTCGGTGCTGTAATTGCGTCGGTGAAGTAGCTCGTTGCGAATGGCGAAATGGTGGGCTTGACGACGCAATGCGCGATTGGGTGGTGTTGCCGACGGATCAGTGAGCAAGTCTTTCAGCGAGACAATCCATTGGTCCTTGCGCTGTTCTGTAGCGATGGTGTGAAGGTCGGTGGAAGAAATGGCCAGTAGAGTTCCTGAGCAGCGGGCGTTGTCGTCGGGTAAGGGGGAGCGCGAGAGGGCGTCGGCATGTTGGCGTCCGTTGCGGTAGAGCACGCGGATGTCGTAGTCCTGCAGAGGAAGTGCTCAACGGGCGAGACGGCCTGATGGATCCTTCAACGTCGACAGCCAGCATAGTGCATGGTGGTCAGTAACGACATCGAACTGGCAACCACACAAATAATGGCGAAACTTCGTAAGGGCCCAGATGATCGCCAGACATTCTTTTTCGGAGACGGTGTAGTTGGCCTCGGCTTTAGTAAGCGTACGACTTGCATACGCCACGACATATTCAGGGAACCCTGGCTTGCGCTGCGCAAGGACAGCGCCAAGGCCAACACCGCTGGCGTCCGTGTGTACCTCTGTAGGGGCCGTAGGGTCGTAGTGGCGCAGTATGGGCGGAGACGTCAACAAACGACGGAACTTTGCGAACGCGTCCTCGCACACTGACGACCACGAGTAGAGGGGCCCTTACTGCCAAGGAGCTTCGTCAGTGGCGATATAATAGTGCCGAAGTTTCGAATGAAATGTCGAAACTAGGAACACAGTCCTACGAAACTGCGCAATTCTTAGACGGACGTAGGTCTGGGAAACTCGGCTACGGCCCGAAGCTTAGCTGGATCAGGTAGAATTCCATCCTTGGACACGACGTAGCCCAGTATTTTCAGCTGCCGTGCTGCAAATCGGCACTTCTTTAGGTTCAACTCTAGGCCGGCGTTGCTCAAACACATCAAAACATGCCGGATGCGTTGAAGATGCGTGGAGAAGTGCGGAGCGAAAACGACGACGTCGTCGAGGTAGCACAACCACCTGTGCCATTTCAGGTTGCGCAAGACGGTATCCATCATGCGCTCTAAGGTTACACAGTACGAACAGCATGACGTTGAATTCGTACAAGCCGTCAGGCGTGACGAAGGCTGTCTTCGGTCGAGCGTCCTCAGCGATAGGGACTTGCCAGTACCCTGAGCGCAAATCGAGTGATGAAAAGAATTCAGCTCCTTGGAGGCTGTCAATCGCGTTGTCTATTCGTGGCAGCGGATAGACGTCCTTGTGGGTTATCTTGTCGAGCCGTCGTTAGTCCACACAGAACCGTACGGAACCGTCCTTCTTCGCAACAAGAACGACCGGAGACTCCCAGGGACTGTTTGATGGTCGAATAACATCCCGTCGAAGCATGTCGTCGATATGCTCGTTAATTACACGACGCTCGGCAGGAGATACGCGATATGGACGTTGCCACTGTCGATGCCATGCGTGACAGTGGACGTGCGGCCCAGGGAAGTCTGCGCGACTTCGAAATATGGGCGAAATTCTTCCAACAGGCACAGAATCTGTGAACGCTGGACCGGCGTAAGGTTTTCATCGATGGAGGAGCGAAATACCTCATCGGGCGACAAATCAGACTTCGAAACAGCACTAAGCGCAGAGGAGGTGCGCCAGTGCGTGTCATCGGGCGCGTCCACAACTTGTGCGTCTTCGAGGGGTTCCACTTTGCCGAGACATTCCCCTCGCAGCAATGTGACAGTATATGGGGATGGATTGCTAACAAAAATAGCGCTGTCACCGTGAGGGAATTGCACTGTCGCAAAGGGCACCAACAATCCTTTCTTAGTGCGAACGCGGTCAGATGGCGAAAGGAGGGCAATGGTGTCGCAGAGACCGTCGCAGCACACTGACACAGCCGCTGACGCGTTCGGAGGCACTAGGGTATCTTCTGTGACGAGTACCTTGTTCGAAAGTGATGGTCTGTCTGCCGGCGTTATCTCTGAGAACGGCGAGAATTCTATTTCGGCAGGTGTGCCATGAACGACGGCGTTGTGGCGGGAGGGAAAATCCCATCCCAGGATGATGTCGTGCGAGCATGCGGGAATGATGATGAAGTCGACGGCATACATGACGTCCCGAATGATGACGCGAGCTGTGCATACTGCTGTTGGGTGAATACTTTGGGCACTAGCCATACGAAGGGATAGCCCCGAAAGTTGCGTCGTCACTTTTCGTAGGACACGGCTAGGTTTGGCGTCCATAACGGATACGGCGGCTCCAGTGTCTATAAGGGCAGATGCGTGAACACCGTCTACAAACACGTCTATTATGTTCGATGGTCTCTGCTGAGGGCTTTCACAGTTTGATATCGTCGCAGCCCTTGCCTCGTGGACTGCGACGACTAGTTTTCCCGATCTCGTGCGACCTGACGTGGCAGCATGGCGACAATGAAAGACGTCATGGAGACGGTGAACGGCGGGTAGATGGAGCTGGGCGTAACGTCGGTGACACCGGCGGCGGTGGTTCGTAATCAGGGCGGCTGGACTTCCTCAAGACGGGTGATGCGACTCCAGGCTGCTGCACGCGATTGCAAAAACGTGCAACGTGTCCGGCGCAACCGCACGGAAAGCATATGGGACGGTTGTCGGAAGTGCGCCAACGGTTTGCTGGAGAGGGCCCCACCCATGGCTCAGGACGCGAGGGACGTAGCGGCTGCTGATATGGCTGCATGGTGGGCTGCAGACGGAGCCTAGTGACATCGGCGTACATAGGCGGCACAACCGCTTCGAACTCCTGAGGTCCAGCGACAGCTTCGGCGTAACTAAACGGGGCAGCCGCGGAGATCGCTTGGGCCGGCCTGGCGACAACTTAAGCGTAGCTAAGTGGCGCCGGTGCCGGAGGGCGCTGGGGATATTCGGGCATGACTCCGGCGATTTCCTGTTCAATCACACGGCGGAGGGGAGGCGGGAGTGTGGTTGATGGCTATTCCACATGCTGCGGGTGAGCAAAGGGCAGCAGAGAGAGCTGGCGTGCAAGTTCTTCGCGCACAAATGTCT
Source organism: Dermacentor silvarum (assembly GCF_013339745.2). Classification (NCBI taxonomy): domain Eukaryota; kingdom Metazoa; phylum Arthropoda; class Arachnida; order Ixodida; family Ixodidae; genus Dermacentor; species Dermacentor silvarum. The sequence goes on along the minus strand of NC_051160.1, from coordinate 136,384,629 downwards.
TCATTTCTGAGAGCAAGGTGGTGTGGTCAGAAAGGGTTGACAAGCCAGCGAGATCTGCGTCCCGTGCTGGCGGCCGACGGGTCAACGACCGCTGCCGGCGTAGCTCCTCACAACTCTGGCACAACGATATTATCTCTGCCAACGTGCGAGGATTTTTGCCGAGGAGCATGGTGAAGGCGTGGTCGTCGATGCCTTTCATGACGTGTTTGCTATTATCCGACTCGCACATGGTCGCGTTGGTTTTCTTGCACAAGTCCAGAATGTCCTCTATGTAACTTGTGAAATATTCCGCGGCCTGGTGAGCTCGTTCGTGCAAACGCTGTTCTGCTTGCAGTTTACGAACAGCATGGCGGCGAAACACGTCGATAATGGCAGTCTTGAAATCGGACCAGGTCGGGAAATCGGATTCGTGGTTGTTGTATCACAGGCTTGCTACTCCCGCCAGGTAAAATACCAAGTTGCTCAATTTTCCGACCTCGTCCCATTTGTTGGGTACACTCACGCGCTCGTAGATAGTGAGCCAGTCCTCCACGTAGGTGCTATCCGCGCCAGTGAAGATAGGTGGGTCGCGTTGACGAGGGACACCGGGACATGCGGGTGGTGCGGGAGGAGGCGTTTGCTGGGAATCGTCTTGCGGCATGGCAGATGGTAGTGCACGGGATCGAAGCTCCAGGGGCATCGAAGGGGTTTCGGAGCGGTTTGAGGGTACACTTCCACCAATTTATAAAGATGTTTATTGGACGGCACTTGAAGTAGCGTAAGGGCGACTGTCCAAAAAGCGTAGCACAGACTCTCAGCACGAGCGGCGCTCTAGATTCGAAGAAAACGACCAACTAGAAGGTACTGGAGAAGGATACCCACTTCAAGGCGCTGGAGTGGACGACCCACTTCAGGGTTCCAACGCTTCGCTACAAAACAAATAAGTGCCCACAGCACTGCGCTGACCAATTTGCATATATCTAGTGCTAAGTGTTGGTTAATGACATCACTGTTGTATGACAATCAAAAAACGTTTTGCTGATGCAAATGAGACCATGCATCCCATTCGAAACCATGAAATCCTTTGAGCAGGTATTGTCACGCGTCACGCATGACACAAAAGCTCTGTACCTGAACATCATGTAGAAGTCCATATGGCAGCTTAAGTTCGCGATAGGCTGCCTTAAACGTTAAATAATTGTCAGAATAAATTACACATGGCAAACCACAGCTCGAAAAAATGGACGAAGGTCTAAAAAAAGGAATTCATAGTCGTGTCAAAAACTCTAAGTGAACAGCTCACACTACAGCACAGGTAAATTCTACAATGAATGTTTTCACAGAGCCGTTCGCTTCACAAACACTGCACCAGTGAAGTTGACACCCAAGACGTGTCACGCGTCAATATCAACTAATTTGACCTTGTCAAATTATGAAATTTAATTTTTCGGGTACAGAGAGATTGGAGCTTCATTCTGTAGCCACTGAGATTGTACACATGCTAATAACATTTTTCTCTGGGCGATTTCAACTATAACTAAAGTCAGAATGGGGACAGCACCGAATTTCAACTTGTGTATTGGACACCCCTTTTTATTTTTTTTTGGTTTATTTGAGCAAGAGCATAAACCAGGCATTCCCCAGTTCATTCTTTCAGCTCATATACTCCTCTTTCGTGGGTTACTAATAGGACAAGTTGTAAGCGTTGCACAGCTTCAAGGGAACACAGGAACACAGGCGTAGAGAATACATTGTAATGCCATCATCAGTTCTTCCAATCGTCATTAAAGGTTGTTAAAATGCTCATAAAATCTGTATTTGGTTGGATAGTGGAAATGTAAGCTTAGCAAGTCATGAGTACATGACCGATGTTGACAGCCATGCTAGTTGGAATGCATAATACTTGGCGAAGAATTGCATGAAAAGTAGGCGCCATTGCTCGTTAACCACTGGGAACACCCATTGCATTATTCCTCACCTGACTGTGCACTCAATCTTAAGCACAGAAATTTACTATGCACAAAAATGCGCTAAATTCATTTTGCCTTATAAAACTTTCGCCTGCAAAAGCCATCAATCTAAGGTGTTTTTCTTTTTGCTCTATTACATTTTAACATCGATCAATCGCTGAACAAGTGTTCCACGCTGATGCTCTCACAGTTGTTTCCATTGAACACATCCCTGCTTCCACTTGCAAACTTGGCTGACAAGTAGATTAGTCACCCTCATCAAAATCTCAAATACCCACCAAAAGCACATGGTTGAGGGTCATAGAAGGAGATTCATCAATTTTATATGTGTCAAATTATATTCCAATTGAAAGTGACTGTGCGGCTTTTAATCAAGACTTAAAGCGCGCAATGCGGTGTATGCAACCATCAAAGGCCTCGCTCCTGCTTCCAGAGGTCCAAGCTGTAATAATGAACTGATCCCTTGAGCACGTACGTAAACAACAACGCCTCATAGCTTAAGTGTTCTGCCCTAATGCTCCCGCTTTCTTCAACCCTATTAGGGAAGCCATTCTTACGAAATTTGGCATAAAAATAGATAAAAGAGAAGACATGAAAATGTACCTGCTTCATGCAATCCCTTAAAATTCAGAATACCAATAGTTTGTATTTGCTCCCTTACATTTGTGTGGTGTTAAACTATGTTAGCAGCAAACCAAGCATGAGCTTTTGCACCACAGCTACCCTGCTCATTGTAAGTCTAAATTCATTAAGCGAATCTACAATTTCATTGTACCACTCTTTTTTGTCACGTGCATAAATATGCTGAGAGGCCAGGCAAAAAGTAGTCTCTTGTAGCAAATCTAATCAGCTGTTTATCAAAACATATTTCTAACTTTTCAATGACACTTGCTCCTACGTGCATGTCTCCAGGAGCATACTTTATCTTGACTTGCCCATCAGAGATCTTACAAAAATTACTAAGTCAAGGTGAGTGCCAAGAACGTGTCAGAACCTTCATATTTGGGTGACATACTGTCTTTTAAAAGTTTTTATGCCATTTAGTTACATGGCGCACCCAGTATATCAACATTTTAGTTTTCTCGTCTAAATTCCACGGCAACGCATTTTGGTGCTTTGGAATGTGCTCCTCTGTACCATGGGCAGTCGTACTGAGCTGCCTCCTTGACACCATTTTGTTCTTGCCGCTGCCTTCTTGATTTCGGGTGCCTGAAAATATTGTGAGCGGAAATGAACACACGGAAATATCGCGAAACCATGTAAACACAGTCAAGGAAAAAGGGAACGTCTCCTGTAAAGCATGTGAGACATGTAAATAACTGTAATAGTCAACTGCCAAACCGATTTCAATTTTTAGACTTAAGGAAAGAAAAAAGAAAACTGGCCGGCAGGGCTCAGTCCAGCACCAGTGTTAAAAACTTCTACTAAAATAGAATACTGGTCATTGTTGGCACACTTCGTAAACGCATCCCCTCCTCTAGGGGAGAGAGCAGTGGTGGTAGTGTCTGCATCTCATTTCCGACGTTATCAACAAATATAATTCCTGAAGAGAATTCGGCCTTTTAGCTTATCTAAAACAAAAGAAATCAGCCGTGAAAGTAAAGGGAACATAGCGAGTGCAGTTAAGCAAAGTATAAAGACTGCACTCGGCGTACACAAGTGGCCAACAATAACGCAAATGTGGCGCTAGAAGAATGACACGACACGACAAGAAAAGCAGTTAAACCACCTTTGAAGAAACCCGTCAAACTTCTGTTCCCAACTCTGTACGCTCTGATTATGCTGTAATTGAAGCTGGTTACACTATGAAGTACTCAAATCTGCAGGCATTTAACTGAACAGTGAAGCGTGTGGTTTCTATGTAACCTACCAAAAAGCAAACAGCGCATAGCTGTTTGACGATTTGAGATGTGTCATCAACACCGCTTGTGACACATCGTACACACGTGCCCACGTTGCCCCCGCTCTGGTTATCACACTGCACGAGCCATAATTTGAGGATCATGTCTTTAGTAGGCACGACAACATGGTCCTCTAGTTCAATGGATATTACTGAGTGTGAATAACAGAAGGGGTAGCAAAGCCTGTTATGGCAAGCTTGACCACATTTCAATAATAACAAGAAACTGTTCACTGCGGCCTCCATCTCAGCTTTCTAAAGGCATGAATTAACTTATTTTCATTTATGAGCTACGCAGTAGGGTTCATTTTTGACGGACTGGACTCTTGCTGCAGTTTAATATCTAGCATTTTACACTCTTGAAGGCATGCAAAAGCTTCAGTTAGACCAAGGTGATCAGTTTATTAGACCAACTCATAGTTTGTGCATGACAAATGACTGGTAAACTGCAAGGCAACATTTTACTTTGACACCTTATTTCTCGACTAAAAATATCAAGGCGGTAAATACGATTCAATCTGCCCTGCAATAGCAAAATGCGCAGCCTACGCTTGAAACCCACAGAGGAAGGTTGATTTAGCCATTTATACGACGTAATTCTTGCGTGCTCATTCATAATAGCAAATGCACAGGCATATCGAAAACACTAAACGCGGAGACCGAGCCAATAGCAACAATGTAGAACGTCCCTGCCACTGTAATCCTACAACAGTAGTCATTATATTCGATTCCGGTGCATAACTCCCCGCTTGACCAGTCACCACCAGTCACCGAGTCCATACACAAAGTGCCTGTTCACATTCGCACCGTGCTCGAAAACCGCAACAGGAGACAAAAAATCAAACATAAATTCACAACCATTTAATAGGTTGTTAATGCGTATTGAGGCAGTTTAACAATACGCGCCAAACTGACCTCACGCAGCGTGCAGCTGCATGCCTGCGGCAAGTTTCTAACTGGCGCTAGCGCTGCACGTAACTTCACTGGCCGCACATTACCCATGGGCGAAACACACTATCAAGCGCGTGCCTTAATAAAACAAAAGCATGCCCCCAACAAGCTGACGCCTTTTGTTATGTAACTCCTTAGTTAAACAACGCTCCGCGCACCGTAGACTGCCAAACTTAATAAATTCAGACTAATAAAACACACGCTAAGCACGATCCGCATGGGCACGGAATTATAGGCTGATGAAGAAACCTTTTTATGCGACGCCGCGCCTCACTTTTTATTGAACACACCATGGTTGACTCAGCGTTTGCGAATTTCAAAGCTGTTACGGATAGGGGTAAGTGATAAAATGACATGCAGTCATCGCGATGACTGGCTTTATTGACATCGAATGACGCAGCACGCCTACCCAGTCTGTTGCCAATCGTGGCGGCTTAACTTCGCGATCATTGCCTGACGATAGCATGTCATATACGCAGAATGTGTCACTTTAGTTAGAAATCACTTACCGTGGAGAACTTGTTGTCAAATCCACCGAACAATGAACGACTGTCTTCTTTTCGCTGCGGTGAAACGTGGCTGACACAAGGTTTTTCTTGGATGGTCTTGGTGCCCGCCGCCTGCCCGGGCCTGCCCGTGCCTGCCCGCAGTCAGTGTTGCCAGCTTTGGCTATATATAGCCAAATTGGGCTACAGAAGCAAAATTTTGGCGTCGACTTGGACGAGTTGGCTATGTGGCTATATTTGGGCTACTGAAAATCTGCGAGTTGGCTTTGTTTGGGCTATAAGTGGCGCCCTAATCCACGCTGCAGAGGTGGCTCTGATTGAGTAGAGAGAAATATAGAAGGCTATGTATTGCTGGCTGAGCCGTCAGCGCCGTTGTACGTGTGTGCGTGCGCGAAATGCCCACTACCCACCCACCCATCTCCGCGACGTTGTCCGAGCCAGTGGCTTTGATCTTTGATGCACTTAAACTTACATCCCGCTTCACCGTAGGACACCCGACCCCCGGCCATTGGGACGAGCCTAGGAGTGCAGGGTTTTTCACAGTACACTGTATTAACATGGCTAAGCTCAGGAAGGGAGAGCAATAACACCGGTTAGGGGCCGTCGGACAATCGTGGCGCCAACATGAAAGAAGGGTAGCACGGGTAGAAGACACGCTCCAGTGGGTTCATGGTCATGGCTTTTGGGTGAAGTATCGCGCAGGGCGCAGCTTTCAACCTGCTCCACGTTTCTCACGTTAAGCTTTACTGCCATTTTCCTTTCACTGCGAGATTAATTTTTGTTCGTGCTGTAAGGAAGAAGAAGTGCCGGTTAGTCAGGTGCATCTCCGGTGTATGAACTACGACGAAGAAGTGCCGGTCGGTCAGGCGCATCACCAGCGCTTTTACGCACGGGGCTTGTCCTGACTGCTCGCAGGGTTCTGACTGCCGCACCGAGTTCGACCTCTCAATCTTGTCAATAAACACCTTGACATTTGGTGGAGAGTGCTGGGTACGACTCCATCAACGCTGGAACTTCGCAGCCGAACCCTTCAATCATCTCGGCCCATGCCGGACGATCCAGCCCAGTCTTCTCGAACCATGCCTGACGATCCAGCCCAAGAAGCAGCAGTCACGGCACCAACTGTCATCTGTCCTAGCGTGCAGCGTCAGCGGGATCCTGCGATTTTTGCGGGTACCGGTGATCAGGACGTCGAGGACTGGCTCGCCTCGTACGACAGAGTCAGCAGGCACAACCACTGGGACGATAGGGATAAGCTCAACAACGTAATTTTCTACTTGAGCCACGTTGCGCACTTGTGGTATCGGAACCACGAATCCGACATCTCGACATGGTCGGCGTTCAAGACCAACTTCACGGAAATCTTTGGTCGCCCTGCCGTACGTAAACTTCAGGCCGAACAACGCCTGCGCGGACGCGCCCAGCAACCAGGTGAGAATTTCACCAGCTATATCGAAGACGTCGTTAGTCTGTGCAACAGAGTTGACGCAACGATGCCAGACGCCGATAAGATCCGGCATATCCTCAAGAGAATTGAGGACGACGCCTTCCAGATGTTGGTCGCCCGGAACCCGACCACAGTGTCTGTCGTCATTGCGCTGTGTCAAAGTTACGACGAACTTCGAAGGCAGCGAGTTGTCACACGACACCCGCCCTCGGAATTTGCCCCTGTCTCAGGTCTGACGCTAGGTGTTGACGAGTCGCCTCTAATACACCAGATAAAGGAGTTCGTGCGCGAAGAAGTTGCTCGGCAGCTTTCCCTGGTGCCCTTTACGAACGCGCAACCACACTCCCCACTGACACGGGGGTTACAGACCGTCATCAAGGAGCAAGTCGCTGAGTGCCTGCCAGCTGCTATTCCACCGCCTACAGTCGCGGCGCCCTTGACATACGCTGACGTCGCTGCAAGGCCGCCCTTCGCTCCACGTCCACCTCGCCAAGCTGTTGCGCGACCGCCCCCGATTCCCTTCTCGCCGCCTGCACCACAGCTACCACGCCAGCCAAATCCTTGGCGCACAGCCGACAACCGCCCGATTTGCTACCATTGTGGTATTCCGGGACACGTTGCCCGCTTTTGTCGACGCCTTATGCAGCCTACTTATGATTACCGCCGACCCATGAACAGTTACGCCCCTCGACAGCTACAATCCCCTGTGCCACCAGATGAAACCCCTGTTCCCTACACTACTCGTCGTTCGCCATCCCCACGCCGCCGTTCCATCTCACCGATGAGACGCCGGCCAAGCCCTCTGCCTCAGGGAAACTAAGTGTCGCAGTTCCCGAGGCGAGAACTGCGTCCCCTTCGCTTTACCCAAGGCCTCGAAATCACCCCTGCAACGTAATTGAGGTATACGTCGACGGGATTCCAACATTCGCACTGGTCGATACGGGCGCAGCAATCTCGGTGTTAAGCGCAGGACTTTGCCGACGGATGGGAAAAGTAACGACGTCGCTTTCCGGACTGTATTTGAGTACTGCGAGCGCACAGCCTGTAGAACCTTTGGGAGCCTGCACTGCTCGTGTTGTCATCGCGGAATCTCTTCATGTCATTGAGTTCGTTGTCCTGCCGTCCTGCTCCCACGATGTCATTCTAGGCTGGGATTTCCTATCGTCTAACAATGCCATCATTGACTGCGCCCGCGCCGAGGTGGACTTGTTTCCTTCCGCTGCAGCCATGGACCACGATCCTGTGACGCCTCCAAAAATGATTGTGGCCGAAGTTACCGATATCCCTCCTCAGTCCGCCGCCGTCGTCTCTGTGTCTTGCGTATCTGCACGTGACGCAACCGTCTTATTCACGCCATGTGACTTGTTCGCCCGTCGCCGTTCCCTTCCGCTGCCCTTTGCCGTCATCGCCATCAGTGCTGGCCGCGGTGTGATGTGTGTGTGCAATGTGTCTTTCCTGCCGGTTACTTTGCATCACGGAGAGTGCCTCGGTTATGCTGAAATTGTGGATTCTTCGATGCTCTTCGATGCTCCCGACACCGCGCATTTGACATCCCTCGCCGCGCTCGACAATGCGACTCGACCGCCGTTGGAGTGCTTCGAACCGTCAATCTCCGGTGATTTGACAACCACACAACGCGCGCAACTTGTCAGCCTGCTACGCGAATTGCCGCCTCCTTCGACTGCCATCAACCTTCTCTCGGCCGCACCACCACAGTGTCGCACAGCATCGACACCGGTTCGCACGCCCCACTCCGGCAGCGTCCTTACCGTGTCTCAGCTTCTGAACGCCGCGTCATCGACGAACAAGTGAGCGATATGCTTCGGCGTGGCGTGATTCAGCCGTCCCATAGCCCGTGGGCATCACCTATTGTCCTCGTAAAAAAGAAAGATGGTTCTATTCGATTCTGCGTTGATTACAGACGTCTTAACAAAATTACGCGCAAAGACGTATATCCCCTACCGCGCATAGACGATGCTCTTGACTGTTTGCAAGGTGCCGAGTTCTTTTCCTCTTTGGACTTGCGGTCTGGATATTGGCAAGTCCCCATGGCAGAGTCTGACCGCTCCAAAACCGCCTTCGTTACACCGGACGGATTATACGAATTTAATGTCATGCCATTCGGCCTATGTAATGCGCCCGCTACGTTCGAGCGTATGATGGACAGTATCTTGCGCGGTCTCAAGTGGCACACGTGTTTGTGCTACCTAGATGATGTCGTTGTCTTCTCACCTGATTTCTCGACTCACCTCCAACGACTAAGAGAGGTATTAAGCTGTCTGACTAAGGCTCGCCTGCAACTTAACATGAAAAATGCTTCTTTGCTGCTCGTAAGCTTACCATCTTAGGCCACGTGGTATCCAAAGAAGGCGTGCTTCCGGATCCTGCAAAACTCCGTGCAGTTGCCGAGTTCCCCAAGCCCACTAATCTGAAGACACTACGCAGTTTCGTCGGCCCTCTGCTCCTATTTTCGCCGCTTTGTGAAGAACTTCGCCATGATCATCGCCCCTTTGACTCAACTGCTGGCTGGAGACAACGCCCTATCCGCCTGGTCGAAAGCATGCGATGACGCGTTCACGACCCTTCGCCATCTGCTCACCTCTCCTCCTATTCTGCGGCATTTGACCCCGATGCCCCAACTGAAGTCCATACCGATGCTAGTGGAGTCGGCCTTGGGGCGGTTCTTGCCCAACGCAAAAGTGGTCTTGTGGAATACGTCGTTGCTTATGCTAGCCGCACGCTGACAAAGTCGGAGCTAAACTACTCTGTTACAGAAAAGGAGTGTTTAGCAATACTGTGGGCCCTTACGAAATTTCGACCTTATTTATACGGCCGCCAATTTGATGTAGTAACGGACCACCATGCGCTGTGCTGGCTCTCCTCATTGAAAGACCCCTCTGGCCGCCTCGCACGCTGGGCACTCCGTTTGCAAGAGTACGACATCCGGGTTGTGTACCGTTCTGGACGCAAGCACACCGATGCCGACGCTCTCTCCCGCTCGCCACTATCACCTGACCCTGATCCTGACCGTCTTTGCCCACTCAACTTTGTCCTCTCAGCACTTGCCATCGATGACATGCGCTCTGAGCAGAGCAAGGACCCGTGGATTTCTTCGCTTTTGGAGTTTCTATCTGATCCTACCACTGTTACGGCGTCTAGGACTCTACGGCGGCAGGCGCATCACTTTGTTATTCGCGACCAACTCCTATACCGTCGCAATTATCTCCCCGAGGGTCGGCAATGGCTCCTAGTAATACCGCGTCATCTTCGGGCTCATTTATGCGCATCGTTTCACGCTGATCCCCAATGTGCACACGGTGGCGTGTTAAAGACCTACACCCGCCTTAGGCTCCGGTATTACTGGCCTGGCATGTACAAGTTCGTTCGGAAGTACGTCCGCTGCTGCCTCGACTGCCAGCGCCGAAAGTCGGCCCCTACTTCCACGGCCGCACCCTTGCAGCCGCTTCCTTGCCCATCCCGTCCTTTTGATCGGGTCGGAATCGACCTTTACGGCCCGCTTCCTTGTACTGGTGCTGGCAACCGCTGGATTATTGTTGCAGTGGATCACCTCACACGCTATGCAGAAACCGCTCCACTTCCATCTGCAACTGCCCAAGATGTTGCATCCTTCATCCTGCGGCGTTTTGTTCTTCGTCACGGAGCCCCTCGGGAACTTCTCAGTGATCGCGGCCGCGCATTTCTATCTGAAGTCGTGACGTCGCTTCTGAAGGAGTGTCACATCTCCACAGGACACTAGCGCGCATACCATCAACATGACGAAAGGGCTGACGAGC
>NC_051160.1:136215477-136373982 GCF_013339745.2 Dermacentor silvarum | reverse complement strand
GCTTTGTCTTTGCCCATAGCTTCAGCCAAGAATAGTACTACATCCAAATTACACAGTTTGTAGCTTTATCAATGGCACACTATGATGAGATGTTTGCTAAGACGCCTAGCCAGGAAAGGCTAGCACTGAGCGCGTGCTGGCAAGCGGTCGTGTGGTCTGCATGATCTCAGGTTTCGAGTGGTTTGAAGCTATCGGACTGCTCAAACAGTGCCCCTCCTATCTGATTCAAAACAATTACAAATTAGGGAGACCCGATGTCTCTAATGCCAATAAGCAGTATGGCTAAAGCTTCATTCTCATGAGTGCGCGGGTGCGGCCGAGCGTCAGCAGACAATTGTCAGGTTCTTCCGGAATTCCGGAATTGTCAAAATTCGAAACGCAGATTGTCCCTAATTTCAGTCTATTTAGTGAACTGTATCGCTAAGTATACACAGTAACTACACAAAGAAATGCACTGATCTACACACGCTTATAGATTTATGTCAGCTATCGGCTAAGAGCAGCGCACTATTAAAATCTGCCCGCTGACGTCACGGGCCAGCCGCCGGCAGCCCCAAAACGAATATGCGCAAGGCCAGTACTGAAAGTCTGTGTAAGAGAAAATGATGTTTTCTCTTTCTATTCGTTAGCCGCCCACGGTGCGCTCGAATGCAAAATTTGTCTTAAATGTTGGTAGCGACGTGTCCTATTCACGGATGTTATTTTTTCACCAAGTTTAACCCCTTTAAATGTAGCCAAAGCTGACGGCTTAAATGATTATTACCGTTATACAATCCAAATAATGGTAACACTTATGCAGATGAACTCCAAGAGTGCACATAATAGGTGCTGGCGATGTGAACAAACAAGGAGGTAATAATACACCTGATGTTTTGTTCAAAAAATGTTAGTTTCACCCGAAAGGCGAAGCATCAATTGCGATAGCAAATTATTAGAGAGCTATATGGAGTAAGGTTAATAGTTTTATCAGCTGTATAAGCTTGGACATGCAGCAGCACCAGCAACCCGCAGAACTGTTGTCGACGCCGTCGCCGTTTTGCCCGCGTTCGCACCGAACGCGCGCGGCGTTGGTGACTGTTCCCAGTGCCTCTGGGGATGGCTCGGAGGTTTTCGACGAGATCGGAATGGGACACTCGTCGAGAAGCGTCGAAAATCTTATCCACCTTCTCGCCTCCCAACGTTTTTATCTCGCCTCCCGCACTGCCTTTCGCGCGATGGGAGAAGTCGCGTTTGCTCTCTATATATGGTGATTGTAAAGGAGGAAAGAGACTTAATTCTGCAGCCCTTCAGGGAGCACGGCGCAGAACGCGCGTTTGCTCTCCGCGGTGCGTTCGCTCCCCGTGAAAGCGCACGTCCCTCGCGCCCTTTCACTGGTGGTGGTGGTGGTGAAAAACATTTATTTGCTGTATTTACAAGTGAGAGATAGGGACAGCCTTTAGGGCTTACCATTTACAAACTCTACGAGGAGTCCCTAGTCCGGGACCCCTGTGGCTTCCGCAGCGGCGCGTGCCCTGGCCACGAGGGCTCTCTGGCCCTCCAAGGTCGAGCAGCCGAGCAGGGCAGCCTCCCAGCTCTCTCGGGTAGGGGGGGAGGGGAGGGGATTGGCGGGACCGCCGGGTTTGAGGTACATGCCCACACCATGTGGAAAGGATCCGCGAACATCTAGATGATCACAGTGCGGGCATTTCCCGGAGAAGGCCGGATTGAAATGCTTAAGTATCGCCGGGCAGAATATTGTGTTGGTGTATAGACGTAAGAGCCAGCGTTCCTCCGCCTTAGTCAGGCCCGGTGCCGGTGGCCGAAATCGGAGCCTATTCGTTCTATTGCGATAGCAATTATATGGATGATGATAAGTGGTTCTTGAGGGAAAGGGAAAGGTTGGCGCTATCAGCTTTCTGCCGTAGGCGTCGCCGTCGCCGTAAGGTTCCGTATGACGTCAATGGAGATGAAATCGTCGCCGCGCACCGAACGCTGTATGTGCGAGTGAAAGTGTGTAAGGGACGCGCGCTTTCACGGGGAGTGAACGCACGGCGGAGAACAAACGCGCGTTCTGCGCCGTGCTCCCTTAAGGGCTGGAGAAGTAGGCGTCTCTTTCCTCCTTTACAGTCACCATATATATAGAGCAAACGCGCCTTCTTTCGACGAGCGAATGGCCTTGGGGGGGGGAGGGGAGGGAAGGGAGGCGACGTTTAGCTGCGGCACCAAGTGCCTATTTATATCAGAGGCTCCGGCAACAGTCACCAACGCCGCACGCCTTTTGTGCGAGCGCGGGCAAAACGGCGACGGCGTCGACAACAGTTCTGCGTGTTGCCGGTGCTCCTGCATGTCGAAGTTTATACATCTGATAAAGCTACTATCATTACTCCGTATAGCTCTCTACAAATTTGCTATCGCAATTGATGCTTCGCCTTTCAGGTGAAACTGCGACAACCTTTTTGTACATATCCGTGATGTCTCGAAAGGAAGTTACCGGATTAGGTTCTGGAACGTCAGGCGATAGAGGGCGAGGCGGGTCCCGGCAGCCTGGTTGCCAGCGTGCATCGGCAGCCTCGTTACCACCTAGCCCTGCGTGGGCCGGAGTGCAGATGACGACACGTGGATTTGGGCGGTCTAAATATTCGCAGAGCTTGAGGATACGAGCCGCCGCGAGCGGAACGCTGAACGGACGTGCCTCGCATGGGATCCGTACTTCTTGGCCCGTTTCACCGCAGCTCTGCACCCTTTCTTCACGAAATTTCACCAACGCATCCGTGAAGGGTGAGAGGATCCATTTGACACCTTCGGAGCCCGATTCCGTTCATTTTCGACCATTTCGAACCTTTCTTTGTAATCTGCCACGCCACCGACGAGCTATGCCTAGCGCGACACGCTCGACTCCGAGCGCCTGCGCCACGCGCAGCTGCGTTCCACGCCACACCTGCGGCCGACGCCGCCCGGTTTCGCCGCCTCCGTCGAAACCGTTCGCAGCCCTCCAAGCCGCCGAAATGGCATACCAAGTCGAAGGCGTCTCCATCACCCCTGCTGAGCTAGAAGCCGACTCACGATGGATCCGTGGCGTGAAAGCACACCGTGCAGCCGCGGCCCACCAGGCCATCGCCTCGACGCCGCCTGCCTCGCCCCCACCCAAGACCCCTACTCCACCGCCAGCCGCCACCCCCAGCACTACCACTCTCTGTCGTCACGCTCCCATCCCTCGCCTCCCAGCAGAGGACTTCAAAATCGTTTTCAGACGGGGAGGGGGGCTTGACCTCCGCACAACCACTAACGGAGCCCTGCTACAAATCCTCTGCACGCTTGCCACTGACCGCACCGCCGACCGTGTATGGATCAATCCGTACAACTCCCTTACTGTCAGCACCCCATCTGAGCCCCGCGCTCGTCTCTACCTTCGGGTATTGGAACTCCTGCTGGGTCCCACCTCTTACCCCCTGCCTGCCTACATGGCAGCACCCGACAACGCCCTCCGCGGCATCATATACAACGCCGTGGACTCCCAAACCCAGGACGAGATCGTCCAAGATCTACAATCCATGAATGTTAATTCCATGAATGTCAATCCATCGCCGCCCCTTAATCTCTACGCCATCGCCGACGCACGCCAGATGGGGCGCTTGAAATCCATCCTCATCACCTTCGTCGGCACTACAACACTCCCCAGTTTCATCGGCTTCAACTGCGGGATTTACCGCTGCCACCCATTCCGCCCGAAAGCAGAGGCCTGCACTATTTGCTGTGCTCCTGGCCACTGCGCGGACGTGTGCACGAAGCCCAAGTCCACCCTCAGTCACCGCTGCCGCCAGGCTCACAAGGCAGTCGAGCCCCCGACCTGCGTCCCCTGCTGCATCCAGTGCAAGGGAGCCCATGTCACGGGCTCGCGTCCGTGCAAGCTCCGGTTCGACCGGAACGGCGCATCGTCACCTCCGGCCACCGCTAAGCCTCAGGCTCCCCCACCAGCGCTCCTCAAGGCGCGCGGGGTTTCCGCGGCAAGCGGAGCACCCTGCAGCTCCACCTCCGGAACATCCCTCCCGACACTCTCCCCTCTGTGCTAGCACTCCAGGAACCCCTAGCTCCCGTGAAGTTGCGCGACTACACCACCTTTCATCCTTCTTCTGAGGCCCACTAAAACATTGCGACGCTGGTGCACCGTAACCTTGCTGCCATGCTGCTGCTGGACGTTTCAGACTGTACCCATCTCCTCCTCAAAATCCTTCCCCGCCGTCGCACTGAGGCAAGCCTCTTTGTTCTCATTGTGTACAGCCCTCCCAAAGCCTCTTCAGCCCCTCTACTACTCGTCCTCCGCAAAGCGCCACTCGCTCTTTCATCGACAACCAATATCTCTTCGTCCTTAATGACTTTGCTCGCCCCACCAGAATCGGTGTCCAACGAGACACCAATCCGGACCTTACCCTCACCAAAAATGTAGCCGATCCGACCTGGTCTAATACGGGAATCTCCCTCGGTAGCGATCACTACATCCTCCGCACCCCTTTCCCTCTACCCTCTCTTGCTCGCACTTCTACTCGTCTCACCCAGATAGTTGACTGGGACCGCTTCCGTTCCACTCGTCTTTCTACTTCCTCCTCTGCTCCTATCAGCGATGTCTCTGCCTGTACTGAGACCCTTTTGGCAGACGTCCATGCTGCCACATCCACACTCCCTGCAGCACCACACTCCACCACGGCAGACAGCCGTCTACTGCACCTTTGGGAGGACTATCACGCTGTCCACCGCCGGTGGGAGGCTCAGAAATACAATCGCCGTCTGCGCCTCCGTTTGGCCCGGCTCGCTTCGGACATGGAGGAGCACTGCTCCTCTGTTCTTTGACAACAGTGGGGCCAGACATGGGACCGCATGACTGGCAATCTGGGTCTCCGCGACACGTGGTGACTTCTCAAGGTGCTGCGAGACCCTACAGACACCAAAGCTTCCCAGCGCAAGGATATATCCCATCTCCTTCACTCCTCCCCACTCACCGATACTGACTTCTTGGCGGCCCTCCGGGACCGCTACCTCTGCACCAACCCCCCTACAACTCTTCCCGCCTACACCGGTTCCCCCAACCCTAACCTTGAAGCGGACATTTCCCTGGGAGATGTTCGTGCGGCGCTACTCGCGCTCCGCACCACCTCGGCCCCGGGGGGGGAGGGGGGGGGCGCATCACTAACAAGGCACTCAGAAACCTAGATACCCCCTCCCTCGAAACCCTTACTGACCTTCTCAATACGCATTGGCAGGCTGGTACTCTTCCTTCCTCCTGGACCCATGCACGTGTCTCTTTCATCCCCAAACCCGGTAAACCTATTGTCCTCGAGCACCTCCGCCCCACCTCTCTCACCTCCTGTCTCGGAAAGCTGTTCGAGCACGTCATCCTGTGTCGCCTACAGACCTATCTGGATCATCATGACCTATATGCGGACTCTATGTTCGGCTTTCGTCCCCAGTTATCCACCCAGGATGTCAGGCTTCAGCTTTCCGAGGGTGTCCTACACCCCTCCCACCACAAACGCGCTCGAGCTATCCTGGCGCTGGACTTTACCAAAGCATTCGACAATGTACACCACACCGCCATTTTGGACGCTCTCTCCTCCCTTCATGTCGGACCCCGTGTCCATGCTTACATGACCGCTTTTCTCGCCCACCGCACAGCCGAAATCTCGTACGGCCCACTTTCTTCTCCTTCTTTCTCCCTTGGCAACAAGGGTACTCCTCAAGGCTCTGTTTTGTCCCCTCTTCTATTTAACATCACCCTCTTCCCGCTGGCACGTGCACTACGCACTATCACAACTCTGTCTCATGCTTTCTATGCCGATGACATCACCCTATGGGTGACCACCAGCAATCTGGGCGTCATGAAGACCACTCTCCAGGCGGGCGTGGACGCGGTGGCGACTCACGCCCGGTCTGTCGGGTTGAGCTGCTCCCCGGCCAAATCGGAGCTTTTGCTCCTTCTGCCTCGGGGATGGCCCCCCTGTCGCCTTCCCCACTCACAGTCTACCTTGACGGCACACCCCTTCCCCTCGTCTCTACTCTCCGCATCCTCGGACTCTTCCTTCAGTCCAATTGCAAGCACACCACCCTCATCACTCGACTCACAAACACTGTACACCAGACCATCCACCTAATACGCCGCATTGCCAACCGTCACCACGGCATGCGCGAACACGACCTCCGCCGCCTAGTCCAGGCCTTCGTTCTCAGCCGCTTTATCTATTCTCTTCCGTATATTTTCCTTTCGCGCACCGAAGAAGACAAAGTCAACAGCCTCATTCGCCAGGCATATAAGTCGGCCCTGTCTCTTCCCACATCTACTTCAACGGCTCGGTCACTGTCGATGGGCTTCCACAACTCCCTTACAGAGGTATGAGGCCCATCACACGGCCCAGCTCCTCCGTCTCTCCCGCACTCGGCCTGGTCGCGCACTTCTCTCTACCCTTAAACTCTCCCCTCTTACCCCTCTTCCCACCTGACTGCCCATCCCTTCCCACGTCTACTCCCTGCTAACCGTTAATCCCCTCCCTAAGAATATGCACCCTGAACACCACCCGTCCCGTAGAGCAGCGCGAGCCTCCGTGTCTGGTGTCAGTACGAACGGAAACCCGCCGTCGCTTACGTGGATGCCGCCCCGTACCGCCACTACCCAGCTCATGCCCTTGCAGTCACTTACAACTCTTTCCGACCAACTCTTACTGCTTCAGTATACACTTCGACCTCGGTCGAAGCCGAAGAGGGAGCTATTGCCCTGGCCATCACGCAAACCTCCGCGGAATAGATTTTCAGTGATTCCAAGCCTGCAGTCTGCAACTACGCGGTTGGACGGGTGGCATCCCCGGCCTCCGGTATCTTGCGTTCCGACACTGTTCCCTTTCGCCCAATCCAAATCATCTGGGTACCCGCTCACGCGACCCATCCTGGCAACGAGACTGCCAATTCCATCGCTCGCGATTCGACTGACCGAGCAAGCCTGCCCTCGCCGGGAATGGATACGCGCGACGCGCTCCTCACGTACCACGATATCATCTTGGACTACCACCTATCTCGCCTCACCTTCCCCCCACCGCACAAATCTCTTTCCCAGCACCATTAACACTTGTCGCACCAGCTTCAGGCCCACACCTTTATTACTCCTGCACGTCTTGCCCTCTTCCACCCCGGGATGTACTCGCCGGCCTGCCCTTTATGTGACAGCTCCTGCACCAATTACGATCACATCTTATTCTCCAGTCCGGCGCACTTGCCCCCTCCCCCCCCCCCCCTTGGCACCTAACCAGTCCGCAGCAGTGGGAGGCTGCTTTGTCCAGCACCGAGCGGGATCTCCAACTCCGGCTGGTGACCTGGGCAGAGGACGTCGCGCCTAGGCACGGCCTGGACGCCACAGCCGGTAGCCTGAAGGCCGCCCACAACGCTGCTTTTTAATTTTCTTTACTTCCGGGCGTCTCAATAAAAGTTTTCCACCACCACTATCCTTTCACTGGCACATACAGCGTCCGGAGCGCGGCGACGATTTCATCGCGGTTGGCGTCATACGGGAGCTCACGGCGACGGCGACGGCAGAAATCCGCTTTGGAGTGCCTATATAATTTCTATCGCAATAATAAACATTTTTATTCCGGTAACAATTATATGGACGTTCGAGGTGAATACGCCAATGACACTGCCTCATCGTACTGTCCGCTACCGACAGCGCATACCGGATTAGAGAATAGACCGTTCTAGCATACCGCTTGTCACCTTACGTATAGGTTAAACGCAAGCATATTTGCGGGACATTCAGATGCGCGTCCCTTCCAGCCTTTGAACTTTTACCCGTGGGTACGCAAACGTAAGACAGACCTTGGAAGACAGGATATCCCACATTTGGGTGCCTCGTGCCAAACGTATCCAAGGCAAGACAAACAGTTAGCGTGTTTCGTGTTGTTTCTTAGCGAACGCGTCTCGTTAGGCGTACGGATGCCGGAATCGCCACATAGTTCTAGAAAGTGTACACGTTATGCGCTCATAATTAACGTTTCAGGTGAGTTTAGAGGAAGCGAAAACTCATCTCAATTGTTACTGGCAATCAACGAGAGGGAAAGCGTAGCCATCACGACAAAGCAGGCTCAAGTAGGAACCATGTTTGTAGCAAAGTTCTACAAGACTATATTTTAGTTTGAGTAAACATTTCGAACGTAAAACACACCATATAACGTAGGTTACCATAAACCACGTAAACCACATAAACGCTATTCTAAACTCTATTCTATAGACGCGGATTGTGTTCGACTTAAAAATGACGAAGCGAACTCCACGCACCTACAACACTCTCGCTCAATCAGTCAAGGCTTTGTATTTTAATGCGAAAGCGTCATGTGCCTCATTACGCGAAAATCCGTGGGCGCAACCGGAACCTAATACCGAAAATGGCCGACGCCGCCAAGAGTAAAAACAGGTCAGAAATTCTCGGATGGACGTCACATTTCTCAGGGAGGTTTGTGGAAACACAGTAAATCAATTGCTTCGAAAATAAAATTTGGTACATCTGGGCCTTAGTCGGAAGTAAACCCGGGCCTCCGGGTTGCGAGACGAGCACGTTCCCCCTGGCCGCAGCAGCGCCACGGTTCTGGCTTTCTTAAGGTATGCCCAGTGCGCGCGTGATTTCACCCGTCACGTCGTACCCATTTCGCGGAGAAAAGGTGTGATATTGTGCATGCCGCATTGGACACGTGACGGCGCAGACAACGGGGAGCAGGCCGCGCAAAATCACGAGTGTATAAAATGCCCGCTTTGATGACCTTCTGAGGTCTATACAAACGCTCTAATGCTTTCGCACTGCCCCACGCAAGCCGTCATAGCTGTCTCTGCCGAAGTTTTTTTTTCTGCCTTCCATCGGGTCTCAGGATCATTCCCAAACCCGAAGTATAGCGTTCCTCATGAGCTGTTGTGTGCATTCATTTGTCTGAGCAGAACGGGCAGTAAGCGTCACGCGAACCTTAACTAATATTTCATTGGGCGCGGATTAATGGACACGGTTTCCTGTCAGTCACATCTCAGGCACTAAAGAGATGCGACGCCTGCAACGCCAGTGGCAGCATTCAACGAGCCAGCCTGGTTAGGCGCCTGGTTGCTGCAATAGCGCTGTTTCTTCCACCCAGCCGCAGTTATATATATATATATATATATATATATATATATATATATATATATATATATATATCATAAGCGTAATATTAGCGTAGTGACGGTGTCTGTCATAGCCGCCATCTGTACATCCCGCATCACGCGTAAATCTTCTCATGTTGTTTGAGATGGAACATGGTTAGAAATACCCATTGTTTTTCACTAATGTGCTGACCCACTTAGCTGGACTATTTTTGAACACCTGTGAATTTCCCCTTCACCCCCAGATGCCTGACTTCGTCGGCAACTTACACAATTCCCAGAATAACGATGGGCCTTTATATTGTTACGGGCCGCCTCCTTGCATCAAGGAAGAAGACGACGATCGCCGGGGGACGCTGCGCGTGTTCAGCCATCTTGGCCATCTCTGCCAACCGTCCCTGTTTATAAATATTGACCCGCTTTTATCTATTTGACACGCCGTCAAACATTGGTGGGAGGTGCGGGGTATTCTCGCCAGACGACGGAGCTCCGAAGCGGTCGGCGCTGCGGTGCGACCATCATGGCACACCAACCAGAATCTGCTTCTTCGTCGTGGACCCCGATTGTGGTAGTCCATCCCGAGACTCTGGAACGTTCAACGGGACCCATGGTATCGACGTTGAGGAATGGCTTACGCTATACGAACGGATGAGCGATTCCAACCACTGGGACCTGGCAGTCATGCTGGCCAATGTGGTGTTTTATCTTAGTGGAATGGCGAAGTTGTAGTATGACCATCACGAGGCCGACTTTGGGAGCTGGGAAACATTCAAACAAAAGCTCCGTGACCTGTTCGGTAAGGCCTCCAGTCGAAAAATCGCTGCGAAGCATTAGCTGTCAACCCGCGCCCAGACGTCCACGGAATCGTACTTGTCGTACACACAGGATGTACTGGCGCTGTGCCGTAAAGCTGACAGTAACATGTCAGAGTCTGACAAGGCTGGCCACGTCCTGAAAGGGATAGCGGACGACGCATTCAATTTGCTGATGTGCAGAAATTGTGCTACCGTCGATGCCATGATCGAGGAGTGTCAGCGCTTCGCGCCGGCTAAGAGCCGCCGTATTGAACGACCATTCGCCCGGCTTCCCAACATCGCTGCAACGTCTTCGTGTGAAGAGCGGCCACAATGTAACCTTTCGCCGCCGTCGGCCGAATTGACGAGGATTGTCCGCCGCGAAATCGAGGCAATGGCTCCCGCTATCCTCTTTACCAGCTCTAACGCCGGCGACTCGAGCGCACCAATGGTTTCCCTCGTCCAAGCCATCGTGCGAAACGAACTCGCGAATCTCGGGGTTCACGCTGCTTGTGCCGTTGTCAGGCCTATACCCGCTTCCGGGGCCCCGACATCGTTCCCTCGGTATCCACGGTTCCCTCCACGGTTCCCTCCACGATCTCGGAACCCTGCTGATTGGCCAACTGAAGACGATCGGAATATCTGCTTTAACTGCCGGCGTGTCGGGCACGTTGCTCGCTACTGTAACCGCTGGTCGTTCCCGCAACGTACTCCATCCTTTGACCATGCTCGCCGCCTTGATCGTAGCCCTTTTGAGCCACCATCTGCGGCACACCCTTACAATTCTGACGCTGCCATGACATGGTCCAGCCGCTCGCCGTCACCTAGAGGTCACCAGTCGCGTTCGCAACCGTACCGCCATCCGTCTTCCCGTTCCCCGTCACCTCGCCGCGCCCCGTCGCCGAGCAACCGTGGCTCCTTCACTCCGGAAAACTAAACGATGCAGCGCCCGGAGGTGACGCTGCATCGACGAATCTGCCCCCAAACCCTCTAGTTACTCTGCCGACTCGACGCTGTGTCTTGGACGTTGACGTTGATGGCGTGACGATTTCTGGAATTGTCGACACCGGGGCTTCTATTTCTGTCATGAGCTGTGGTCTTCGCCGTCGCCTAAAGAAGGTGGTCACACCTGCTGTTTCCCACGTTGTAAGCGTGGCCGATGGAGGAACTCCCACCATCCTTGGCATGTGCACCGCCCGCATCACCATCGCCAGTCACCCAACTTATGTTTTATTTGCCGTTCTTGAGCAATGTCTGTACGACGTTATACTTGGTCTGGACTTTGGTCTGGAAACAACTCATTCTGCTTTAATTTACTGTGCAACTGGCCTCTTGCAGCTCGAACTACTTCTCCTGGCCGATGCCCAAACCACGCCTTCGGCCCGTCTCTGCTCTCTCGACTATGTGCGCATGCCCCCGCAAGCCGCCATGTATATCGCCATGGTCTCGAACCCTCCTGTCGCTGATGGCCATTACGTGCTATCCCCAGTAACAGACGTTCTGCTCGCCAAGAATGTCGCCGTACGTAACACTCTCGTGACTGTCACCGGCAACCGCAACTGATTCCGGCAGGCATGTCACTCGCCGCCATCACTGCTGCCAAGACTGCGAAATTTGCGCGTTACATTTATCACATCGCTGACAACAACTGGGTCGCCGTGAAACGACGTTCTCTGCAATGTGACGTTGTGGGATCGTTTCTCGACGATTCCATGGCTTGTGATCTCGGCTCTCACAAGACATACAATAGAATGCGAAGTCGCTGGTCCTGGAGTCTCTGATCAGCCATTGCCAAGTATGTCGCTTCTGGCGCGCCTTGCCAATGACAGAAACGTCACGCCTGCACCCACGAGGCCACGGCAACCTCTCCCTTGTCCCGCTTCGTCCTTCCATGCCGTTGGAATTGACTTGTGCGGATCCCTTCATTTCTCTTCTTATGGTAATCTTTGCATTGTGAAGGCAATGGGCTTATGTTTGCTTATGTCCAGCACACCGACATCTACTACATACCACGCATACTCAGTCACCCTCGCGGTATAGTTCCAGTATTTGAATACGCGCGGAGTGGTGTTGGAAACATGTGATAAGCACTGCACCTGCGTTGCCCATCGGTCTTACTGAATATTTTGCACTATTTCACAATATAGAGCTTTCCTTACAGAGTTGTGGGTTCCATCACCCGCACAGCCATAAATTACGCCACGAGGCTTTCCGGTTGTACGTACCTGGTGCCGTATAGATTTGAACTGATTGACTCCACATACGTATTACTGATAGTCCAAGCAATAATCTACCCTAAAGTTCATCACAAGTTCGGATCATGAGATTGTTGGATAGTTTGTTCAGTCGAATAGTCGTATGCTTACGGACTTCCATGTCAACCGCCATGGCCTGAATCACGGGGCACACCTCACGCTGATCAAGCTCCGACGCGCTCCTGCGTTTAGTCGCGTGTAGGCTGAAGACGAGTTCTTCAAGCTTTTTATTCTCTACAATTCTGCTTGTCACTTCAATCGTTGCTTGACGCTTTTTGCGGCTGACGACTCGTTCCCAGACGCGTTCAGATTCCTCATTCGGTAGTGCTTGTCGGTGCTCCCATGCCACTGGAAGTGTTACTTGACATGAGAGATCGTCGACTAACGCTTCCTGTCAGGAATTCTCTTGGCGTTTCCTTTTAGTTTGAAAGCTATGATGTAGCGTGTTTTCAACTTTTTTTGTAGTCCTGTAGCCGCCAGTTAACGAGGTCGCTTGGGAAGGCGCCGAGATGGTCGGCGCATTTCATCGAACAGGGGCGCCTTCATCGTCCAGGCGCTGCACGTTTGTCGCGGCGACTGCCGCCAAGTTTGATGCCACGTCCGCTTTCCATGTTTCTATGTACCATCTTTTCATTGTTATAAACTTCGTTCATGATCGCTTGAACTTCTCTGCAGTCGAAATCCGCCTGTTTTGAACCCGGGCCGTGTCCTAGGGGCTTTGGCTAAGCCCGGGTTCACATCTGAGTGCCGTCCGACGCAAAGCCTATAGCAAAGTAACGCGGTGTGACCGTAAAATTTATTGAAATTTTAAACACTGTATTTAAATTAGCAAGGTTTCAACCTTTAAAGTACACCGAGTCGCCGAATCATCCGGTGGTGTTTATGCGTCGGCAACCATGTCATGCCCCGTGGAAAAATTCTCTGCTACAAAAGCAGAATGCAGACCCGTCCACCCTCTACAGAGGCTCCCTAGAAGTACTCTGAGTATATACAGTCCCAATATGCGCACCGATGCTAAAGGTAGGGAAGTATAAAAATGTAGGCGCTTCCCGTGGGCATACTCAGTCCAAGAATGTGAGCTAATATCAAATGTAGTGTCGGAAATTTTAAGCAGTCCGACGTGCCACCTTCTATGCTGACGTGAGAGATGGCGCGAAAAAGTGCCGCGTACCGTGACACTGCCCCATTCACACCCCAATTCACTCAGGAACACATCGAGTTTAACAATTTCTACTGCAAGTTGAATCAGCTTTCAGCCTTTATAGCTATTTTGCCTCGTCGGCAATGTACTTGCCTGAGTAGTAGTCCCTTCCCTTGATGACTGACTCTGAACGTTGAAGGACTTCGTTCTTGTTTATATATTTTCTTATGCTCTCTGTGTCGTTCATAAAAACCACCTCTATATAGTCAAGTCTGCATCTGCACAAAAAAAACACACATTGAAAACATGAAATTGCGGTCGCACTTCTTACACTCATATATGCATTTATGTGGATTTTGCCTTGCATAACTTGAAACAAAAAACGAAAGTAATTCATACTGGCCACTATACGTATGTTAGTTTGCAAGACCATAGGTAACATGCATTTTTTGTGTATTTGTGGCGCACCTTCATATGTGCCCGGGACTGTGCTCTATTTATTCTCTCGCTTCATCCTATATACCCCCTTCCTTTCTGTCTCCCATCCTTCTATTTCTCTCTCTATCACCCGCATCTATTTCCACTCTCCCTAATTCAGCGTGTGTAAAAATATGCAATTGTCTCCATGGTGCAGCTGTACACAGTGCTGTTCCTCTGACTTGGGGGACACAACGGTCCTGTGGTGTGCATCACACTTCAGATAGCGCGAGCGCAGGCACTCCACATATGCATTTCCTTTCCTCAGAGCGCTTCAAAGCCAGAAACGTTATCATGGCTTGGTTCGCCTCATCAGGGCGTACATAAATTACTACGTACATTACGTTGAGAGCACATATTGGCCACATTTTAGGGAAACAGTCGAACTTTCTTGCTTGTGCGCCAGAACGATAACGGCAAGCATCATTCCTCAGCGTCTTCAACACGCATCAGGCCTCCCTGTCGTCGGGACCTTTAATTTTCTGTTTTGGAGTGTCTACTGCAACCTAAAGGGCACTTTTTTTCCCAGGATTTAAGAAAGAAGGCTGTCCCGGAACTCTGGAATTTCGCATGCTTGCTACTTCGACCAAGTTGATATATAGAGGGTTTCATATACCGCGTAACATATACAGTGACATATTATCATCATTATCACCTTATTTTTATGTCCACTGCAGGACGAAGGCCTCTCCCTTCGATCTACAAATCTGTTTGGCGCTAGCTGATTCCAATTTCCACCTGCAGATTTCCTAATTTCTTCACCCCACCTTGTTTTCTGCCCAGCTCCCTTTCTTTCTCCTAATGTCAACTAGAATATCGGCTATCCCCGTATTTTCTCTGATCCACACCGCTCTTTTCCTGTCTCTTAACGTTACGTCTAACATTTTTCGTCCCATCGCTATTTATGCGGTCCTGAACTTTTTCTCGAGCTTTTTCGTTAACCTCCAAGTTTCTACCCCATATGTTAGCACCGGTAAAGTGCAATGATTGTACACTTTCTTTTCAACAGCAGTGGTAAGCTCCCAGTCATAATTTGGTAATACCTGCCGTATGCACTCCAACCCATTTTTATTCTTTTGCATATTTCCTTCTCATGATCAGGATCCCCTGCGCAGACTATAGAGGCTTACTGGCGATCCTGAATTATTGTTCTCTTGCAAAGGTATTGAACATTATCTTTGTCTTCTGCACATTTATCTTCAGCCCCACTCTTACACCTTCTCGGTTAAGGTGATCTATCATTTGCTGTAATTCGTCAATGTTGTTCCTGAATAGGACAATGTCATCTGCAAACCGAAGGTTGCTGAGGTATTCACCTTTAATCCTCACTCCTAAGCCTTCCCAGTCTAAGAGCTTGAATACTTCTTCTAAGCATGCAGTGAATAGCATTGGAGAGATTGTTTCTCCATGCGTGACTTCGTTCCTAATAGGTAACTTCTTACTTTATCTATGAAATACTTGTATATATTTGCCAAGATATACACGTATGCCTCCTGTACTCCTTTGTTACGCAATGTCTCTGTGACTGTTTGTATCTCTACTAAATCAAATTATTTTTCATAGTCTATGAAAGAGTTATAGAGAGTTTGATTGTACTCCGCAGATTTCTCGATGACCTGACTGATGACATGGATGTGATCAATCATGGAATATTCCATCCTGAAGCCAGCCTGTTTCTTTGATTAACTGAAGGCAAGTGTTGCCCTGATTCTATTTCAAATTACCTTCGTGAATAATTTATACCAAATGGAAAGCAAATTATTTTGCCGATAAGTCTTCAATTCTTTAACGTTTCTATTCTTATGAACTATGTAGGCACTCTTCCAGCTCTCTGCTGGACTTGAAGTCGTGAGACATTGTATATGAAGGGCAGCAAGTTTGTTAAGCATTATATTTCCTCCACCTTTGATAAAATCTACTGTTATTCCATTTTCTCCAGCAGCTTTACCGCGGGTGATGTCTTGCAATGCCCTTATAACGTCATTGTTAGTTATAGAAGGAGGCTCTGTATCCTGCTCATCACTACCTTGAATGAAGGTTGCCTGATTGGTCTGGGTACTATACAGGTCAGTATATAATTGACCAGTAGAGAATTGGTGCATGTATACGTTCAGTGACATATACATGCACCAAACTTTAAAACTGTTGTCACGTAGTACTCTATTTATACTCTACATTATTTTGTCAAAATGTAATTGAATGCAATGCACTCTTCTTTAGAGCAAAGCGAGAACGTGTTGCTGTGACACAACGTGGCGCAGTACGCATTTCAAGAAACCATAACTGAAAGATATCGTTTCGCTGAAGTCACAATGTCGAAATTGCTATACCAAATACTGTCAGGCTTTAGGCATTTAGGGCGACACTACAAAAAGTACATCAGCTGAAACAATATTTTACTGGTAAGGATTGATCCACACCAGAATCGGACAAGCCTAATCCCAAGACTTGTATAAACGTGTCACTTCTTTTACATAGGAGAAGGAAATAAACGAGAGGAGGAATGATCGCATAATGCGCAAAGCAGACTTTATACTAATATCTTTTACTAATAGCACAAGTCGGCGTCAAAGAGGTTCATTCAAGAGCTGCACATACCCAGTGTCACATATGCTAAAGACCAAAGTTGATGGTAAAACGGATAGAGAAAGGGAATGTAGATACATATACCGGAAAGTTCTTGAGGTATAGGAATGGTGCTCGCAATATTACTTTTAAATTATTTTATTTCACCACGCCTTGTTTTAAATTGACACATTCATTCTAGGGGACTTGCTAAGAATGGTAGCATACCCTTATCAGATTCACCGTGCCAAAATTGCCTGTTCGGGCACATGTCCAGTGACGCGTGCTCTCTGCTCCGCAAGAGATCAGCCAGTGCCTACCTTGTGGCCCGAGCTATTAAAACACTTGAGTCACTATCGCTAAAAGAGGCTACATACATATCTTGAACTGGGGAACTTTCCAAAGAGGACAACTTGCAATGAAAGGGAAATTGAAAACGTACCCCTACTCCCTTTCACATTTCGTTCAAGATGGAATGCCGGGAAAACAAAGAAAATATGCGGTAATGAAGAGTGCTGGCGTCCAGTCAACCGATGAACATGCCAGACGGATATTGTTTGATGGCCGAACTTTCAGACGTAACATCTTCGAGAAATCAGCAGTGATATTTGTAAAACAGACTGCGACGCCGGTGTTCGTCGCATCTAGGGGCCCTGCGGAAGTCTGCCAACTATTTATATACGCATAATCCTTACTTGTAGAGCAGACGATGGAGCTTTTGTCGGTTCGAGAATGCACAACAAAAATGCGGCAGGCATGCCATTTTGCAAGACTGGCAAGACGGGCATTGTGCAATGTGGTTACAAAGCCGAAGAGGAGAAATACATGGCAAGATGGCGCCCGCCTTTTCAGTCAAATTTATCCTGTCGAAACACTTGTGAAGTAACCTGACGGAGTGAGCGTAATTCACACTATTTTGGCACTGACAACTTACTGAAATTGATCACCTGCATTACGTAAAACCACTAGGGGTGGGCGAATGTTCAAAGCTTCGAGCACAAATCTAATATTACACTCAAAATATTGGGATTCGTATTCGAAAATTTAGTATTTGCTGCTTTCAAACATTCACACTAACGAGATATTTTGTAAAAATGAACTGTTAAACTATGCTTACTTTCATCAGTCAGGTAAACAAAGTATGGCAAGTTACTACAAGCGAAACAACGCCAGAAGTTTTAGAAACAATGCAGACTGCGAAGGCGTTTATTGCAAGCTTTGTTTTCGGTTTCGCAGCTGAACACTATACATAAAAATCTGTGATTTTTTGTAGTTGTTTGCTATTTAGTATTCAAAACAGTCTCGCCATATTGCACCTTTATTTTTATTTTTTTTTTGCTTTACAACCAGTAATCTTTTTCTTCTAACAGGCCCTTTTACACGTTTCTACAGCAGACAAGTCTATGAGCAGCTTTTATTTTTTCACAACTTCTAATTATTTTTCGGCAACTATTTACTTCTAGTACCCGCCGTGGTTCCTTAGTCGATACTACGTTGAGCTGCTGAGCACGAGGTTTCGGGCTTAAATCCGGGCAGCGGCGGCATCATTTCGATGAGGGCGAAATGCGGAAACTCCTTTGTACTGTGCTTTGGGTGCGCGTTAAAGAATTCCAGGTAGTAAAAGTGAATCCCCCACTACGGCGTACCTCATAATCAGATTGTAGTTTTGACAAGCGAAATCGCGGAAGTTATTTTATTATTCTTTTAGAGTTTTTGGAGAGCTATTCATACACCAGCCTTTCATTTTTAGAAAGCTTGTTCGCCTACAGGCTCTAAAGATGCTAAGATGCTATTACGGCAGCTTGTTTAGATTGACAATTAGTACTCTTGTGTTTAGAACTCATCGTAATACTCCCAGATAGTTAACTGTGTTTCCACTAGTCAGTACTTGTATGGTGCCTAATTATATGGAAATTAAGATCCCTGCCTTAAGGAAATGCGTCAACATCTGATTATTTGATATTGAATTCGATATTTCATATTCGCTATTCGTATTTTAGTCACGCTCGAAAAATTACATATTCCCCCACTTCTATAAATAATACAAAAAAATCTTTGATATATACAAAAGGAGTGTAACTGTCATTTTCTTTTCCTTTTTTATATTACTTTGCTTTCAATTTAAACGTTTGTGAATATCAATTTTTTCGAATATGAACGGAATATGAAAACTAAGTATTGACTATCGAATCCACTGTTGAATAGTAAAATGCTTGCACATGTACGTATATGCAGCAGGGATATTTATCTCTGTATAATTAGGTCACACGCCTATAATGACTATCCTAATAAAGACGGCCTTCATGGCTAATCTTAGTAGAAAGAATAGGTCTTCGCCAGAAGATCACCAATTGTTAATAAAAACCGCACAAATATCCTGTCCAAATGCTCAGGCACTGCTTGCACACAAAATTTCGGAGAACTGATGGCTGCTGTATAAAATGAAGCTTTACAAAAAATGCTTATTAAATGGCTGTCAAAAAATGATCAGAAGTTGTAGGGAAGAAAGCTGCTGAAGGATTGGTGTGTTATAAACGCGTCTGAAAGGGCCAGTTGCTTGAAAAACATGAGTAGTCTCAGCGTAGACGTTAAATATGCTACATAACCAGACTTTCAAAGCACTAAACGGTTGACAACTACTAGCAAAGTCACAGGTTGTCATGTAGCTTCTCGCGGCGAAACCGAAATCATAAATTGTATTCTCCATTTTGGTTCTGCGTTCCTTCAAAAACAGTTGTTTTTTACCGCCTCATAATTTGCGCTACTATGTTTAACACATTGACAGCAGTAACATTACTCTTAGGTGATTGTTTCAAAATGTTTTGTTAGTTTCAAATATTGCAATGTAATGAGTAGTTTTTAGAAAAAGGCTACGAACAAGTGAGCATTAGGTGATTTATATTCGAACCTTTATTCGCCCACCCTTACTCAACAGGCATTCATTACGAGAGAGAGAGAGAGAGAAAATAAGATGTAAGGAAGTTGGTGAAGGGGCACACTTCATATGGTACTGCAGGCGCTTCAATATCGAGCGACACTCTAAGAGGAGCTGCCCGAAAGTTCCGGGAACTTAAATAGCGCGGGCAAACTGAGTGTAGTACACATTTCCACCGCTAGATGTGGCTAGCTGTATACATGCGGATCAGTATGGCGAACGACTTGCATCTAAGAAGAAGCATTGTTTTGCGAGGTGTTCTTTTGCGACGCAATGTTTCACTGATTTGGCGCATTTCTTAGCAACCGATATGGCAGACTCGAAGGAGCAAAGGCTTTGCATGGAGTTTTGTTTTCAACTTGGCAAAACTGCGGCAGAAACTCATCGTATGCTAGAGGACGCTTTTGGAGTCGACGCCATGAGCCGATGTAGGACGTTTTTATGGCATGTACGATTCAAACAGGCTCGAATGTGTGTTGACGACGATGAACGTTCTGGACGCCCGTCAACGAGCACAACCCTAGAAACGGTAGCGGAAGTTCATAAGACTATCCTTGAAAATCGCAGGCTAACTATAATGGATGTATGCGACATTGTAGGACAATCGTACGGCACAGTTCAGCAAATTTTGTCAGATATTTTCAACACGAGGCGCATTTCTGCAAAATTCGTGCCAAGACTGCTCAGTGATGAACAGAAGCTGCACTGTGTTTCTGTCTGTATGGAACTGAAGCAAGAAGTCGGAGACAATCCCACATTGCTCTCCGGTGTAATAACTGGGGATGAGACATGGGTTTATGGCTAGGATCCTGAAACCAAACAGCAGTCGTCGCAATGGAAGTCGCCTAATTCCCCGCGGCCGAAAGAGGCGCGTCAAGTTCGTGGCAATGTGGAGTTCATGCTCATTGTTTTTTTTACCTAAATGGAATTGTCCACAAGGAATTCGTACGTCCTGGCCAAACGATGAACAGTGAGTTTTACTGTGACATTTTGAGCCGCTTAAGAGAGAGCATTCGTCGCAAACGTCCGGAGAGGTGGAAGAACAACTGGCTACTTCATCACGACAACGTGCCCACTCACACATCCCTCGTTCGACAGTTATGACTTCCAAACAAATCACAGTACTTCCGCACCCACCCTATTCACCTGACCTCGCCCGTTGTGACTTTTTCTTGTTCCTAAAGTTGAAGTTGAGGCTGAAAGGACGTCCATTTCACATTGTTGAAGAGATCCTGTTGGAATCGCAGGTGGTCCTCAACACACTGTCACCTGGAGAGTTCCACGAATGTATGGAATCGTGGCAGAAACGCTGGGATCGCTGTATACATGTTCAAGGGGACTACTTTGAATAAGACAAGGCTAATTAGGCGTTATTGTAAACATATTTTTACGACTTCATTCCCGGAGATTTTGGGTAGCACCTCGTACTTTACAACCGCCGAAGAAGGGAATTCCCAAAGGCGTGTGTATCAGATTACATTCCTTGAGTAAGGAGATTTCACGCCTTCTGCTCGCTTATGTGCGCAACACAGAACTCGTAGGTACGTAGTAACAAATTTCTGAACAGCAAAAGACACGAGCACGCGGAGCAATTGCTCGCCAAGACTGGCAAGCCAACACCATAACCGCCGTAACTAACCAACCAAGCAACCAACCAACTAGAAAATACAAAATTATAGGCAGAGAGGTTAACCACATCGACCCTCCGGTTGGCTGCTGTGCTCTAGGGGATGGGGAGCGTAGTAAAAAACAAAACATTCGAAGAAATTAGCACTAGTCAATCGAGAAAGAACATCACATTGCTCTTTAGTTGCCAAATCATGCATTACAAGGACGCCTCACACACCTGTTACCTACACATGCGCTCTATTGACGAGGTCCTCGTCTAACCAAAATCAAAAAGAAAAAAGGAAGCATAGCGCTCTAGAAAGCTTTTTGTCGACAGAGCCCCACCCCGTCAGTCCGCACTCGTTACTACTTACCTGAAAACCGGGCCGTAAGTTTTCGACCACTCAATTGCTTTGGTGTAGTGGAAGGTCTTGCTATTCAGCTCTACGTGCCCGCGAATAGACCGTGCTGGTGGCATGGGTGGCAGTCTCTTTCCGGCCGGAAGACGATATGTTCGCATCCACCTCTTCGCAATCAGCCACAGTGACGTCAAGGCTACGCAGAGTATCAAAATCACTACGCCTATCATAATGTCCCGTCTTCCGGCGATTTCCTAAGAATATAATCCTGAAAATAGAACAGCATTGCTGAATACATACTTTGTGCCCACACAGAAAGCGCGATATTGAAATTTGCGCAGTTGTCTGCAAAAAATTGAAATAATTTGATGAAATTTTGACAACTACAGAGGCCAGGCTGTAAATGTTTCTGAATACGTAACTGTTGAGATTAACAGGATAACCTTTGGCAGTACTGTCCATTCAATTGTTTGTAAATGTCATTAGAATTATCGGCTGACTTCTGTTTACGAGTAAATGAGGATGGGAAATAGGTCCGTTAGCGGTTTCTCTTTTTTTTTTGTCAGGAAGTGAGAGGGGAGTTCTCGATACAGAGTGTATGTCTATCTGTTTAATAGGTGATTCTGTGGAAAAGGTCAAGAATAGGATGTATACTTATTTTATGTTTCTTACATAAAAGAAGAGATGCCACAGGATGGGTATCTTTACGTAATGCGTATATACTTGCATTTGAATAAGAAGGAAAAACATTGACTGTAGCTCATATTTTTCAACAAACAACAGTTGCTACAGTTTAATGTTGCGCATACAATCTACCGGATTCGCTATATTGTCACGTTGTAATGCCAGTAAGGACCCAGACAGCGGTACAACTGCGTGTCACAATACCTGCCATTTTATTGGGCAAACGTGTGCCCAGAAAAGCAAGTAACAGGCAAACCCTATGAAAGCAGCAAGCACAATAGTTGTTTGTCAAACTCTTATCTCTGACTGAATAGCGTCGGTCATTTGTAGATTGTTCATCGTGCATTCTAGAGTAATCACTGGTGCTCGCGTTCATTCAAGAATGCTCACCGCGGTTTAGTTCTAACTTGTAGTCTATTTAGACAAACTTCTTTCGCTATAGCAACGACAGCCTCATCTCCAAAGCGATCTGCGATGTCGACAAAGTTCGCCGAGTTCTGGTAGCTTCTTATGCGTTGTGCCTTCGACGTTTACTTCGCGTTGAAGAGAGAGACAGCACGAAGGGCAATTCGCTCGCTGCTGCGGCCGCGCTTCCTCACTCGAGCGTATTGCAAGCGAGTTTCCGTATTGATGCGAGTTTTGACGGCTAGTTTCATGTTTACCTCTGCGCATGTAATTTAGTTTGTAAGCCAATGTTTACATCATTATGCGTCCGATAAAACTACCATTTGCTATCGTAATCGCTGCTTCGCCTTTCGGCCGAAACTGCGTCTTTCTTCATCTATTTGTGGCGTCCCCATTAGTGATATAGAATTGCTCAAAAACTTGCATACAATGCACTCTATTGTGTTTTCTATGAGATGCAGTATGCGTGTTTATTTTTTGCCTTGAGTGTCCATGGGCACATTCCACCGAAAACTCGCAGCTAAAAACACCGTAGCGCTCGCAAATATATGTGTAAGTTGAACATTGTAATACACTCGCTCTAGAAATAAGGCCTACATCAGCATACTAGTTATTTATATCTTGCGCCAAGCATTGTGTAGCGTGTTTTGTTTATTTCAGCACACGCAAATCATGACTACTATATTGAACGATGTATAAATACAGGGATAAAATACAATGATTTAAAAATTCTTTTTGCTACTAACGGCTACTAACTGCTGAGCAGGTGCATACACGTATGTGCGCAGAGGTAACGTTTCTAGAACATTGTTCAGTGTTTAAATTCATTGAAGCCTTTATGACGGCAGTAGACCATTTGCCACCAAAACCTATAAAAGAAATACTTGTTTGGCAAAAGTACTATAAAATGTCCAAAGAGCTATGATAATCTAAGGATTGAAATGAATGTTTTACAGTACCTTCAATATTAGCAACAGCGAGTGGCCACCCGTCTTCATGAAATAATTCCTGCATCAGCGAATAATGCAATAACTCCCCACACATCCCCAACATCCCAACTATGCGATGGCACATTGAGCAGCTAAAATGTACAGATTCACACCAGTACTACTGCGTCATTCTATGTATGGCTGCTACAGCATCTGCGTGTGCCTGCAAATTTCTGTTTTTTCCAGCGCACTTAACCGTCGCTAAAAAAGGGGAGCCCCAGTGCTGAGTCCAGCCTCCGGGCGTGGACTCAGCACGTTGGCTTCCTCTCATAGCTCACGCTTCAATGAAATCTGGATCGGTGCGTTTTAAGTGGCCTACGCAGAGAGTCGGGTACATTAATTTATCACAAAAGACGATCCTCATGTTGACGGGGACCTGAAGAACTTAAAAGGCTGAGAGTAAAGTAAGGCATTGACATTCGTTGGTGTCTTTTTAAAGGGCGTTAGAACTGGCAGATAGTAGTGGCTCGTGATAGAGAAGCAGAGATGGTGTTCGGCGGTTAAAATTTCATTGCACCTTAGCCAGCGCAAGGATTACCAACCAGGCTGGCTGGTAACGTAGAGCGCATATTATTAAGCACCAGAAGCGAAAATTACAAAATTCGAAGGAACGTTTCACTAGAAGTACTGCTCATGGGTTTTTATTTGCTAAGAAATATTTCCTAGATACTAGAGACACTACTGCAGTAGTATACTCAAGCATCCAGGTACTCCCATGCAGATCATCTTAAAGCACGGTGTGTCATGTATCACACAAACAAAACAACTTCTGTTAACAATATAGAATTAACATGAAAGAAACAAACAGGTATTTAACGGAAATCTATGTCATCACTTAGAATAAAATATATAGCGATTGTGACTGTGCAATAAATTTGCGGTTATTTTTTTCTTGAAGTATGAATGCGCGCCATTTCTACTGCAATGCAAAAATTTTCTCAATTAGCCTCCTCCCAACAAAGTGGTTATATTGATACAA
Organism: Dermacentor silvarum; assembly: GCF_013339745.2. NCBI lineage: Eukaryota > Metazoa > Arthropoda > Arachnida > Ixodida > Ixodidae > Dermacentor > Dermacentor silvarum. The sequence continues at coordinate 136,349,656 of NC_051160.1, read as the reverse complement.
TATTTATTACTTATTTATGAATAGTGCTGAACCGAGGGTCGTCACAGGGCAGGTAAATAAACACGAAATTCATAATACAATAGTTGAATAAGAGGCACCGCTTTAGCCGAACATTAAATAATAGAAATCATAAAGCAGATTTAAGAGAGAGAGAGAGAGAAGTCATAAGGCAAAGGCAGGGAGGTTAACCAGGCTAAACCCGGTAGGCTACCCTGCACTGGGGAAGGGGGGGAAAGGGGATTAAAAGATAAAGAAGAGAGAAGTTCACAGTTTGCACAGTTTCACAGTCAAGCGTTCATCGCTAAGTTAGCCACAGACGGTCAAACAGACTGGTGCATTTCAAAAAGAAAAAAGAAACGCAGCAGCGCCTTTGTAGCCTTGCACGTAGCAGACGCACGTGGCCACGGACTCAAAGATCTCCTCTGTAAAAGGTATGTCATCTAAGGGACCCAAAGCTATCCGAAGCGCACTCCTCGTATCTTCGAATCTGGGGCGGTCACATAAGAAATGTTTGGTGGTTTCCTCGACACCATATGTCCTGCAAATGGCACTTTCCGTCATTCCAATTATGAATGAATATACTATTGCAAAAGAAACTCCTATTCGGAGGTGGCACAGTTATGGGTGTTCTCATTGGTTAAAACCCGGTAAAAGTGGTAATTGCAGCTGTGGGTCCATGGCCTATAGGCGATGGTTGGCAAACTCCGACTTATTCCATTTACTTCAAGTTATATAATGCGTAAGACCGCTGATGTGCCGCGCTGCATCCGATCTCGACAATGATATCGAGGATCTTTCGCGTGCTCCAAGTGACTCATGGGCAGCTTGGTGGCACATTCATTGCCCGTGATGGTGCAGTGCGCAGGCAGGCACTGAAATACAATGTCTTGGCATCTGCCCTCCTCTTGATGGCAGCGTAATCATATCTGTGCTACCAATTGTTCATGTGGGCTGCGGCACAGAGTTACAAGAGTGACTGTACGGCGGCCTTTGAGTCACAGGATATAGCCCATTGATTTGGTGCCTGCTGGTCCACATAAAGCACTGCGCTACGAAGGAAGGCAAGTTCAGACCCTGTCGATGTTGTGACGTGACTGACCTTGAAGTTCTTGCAGAATGATATCGACGGAATAACTACCGCAGTAGAGCTGGTTAGAGTCGAACATTGATCTGTATAAATGTGAATTTGATTGGAGTAGGAATCGTGCGGTAGATGTAGGGCGGCTTGATTCAGGGCATAAGTAGGCAAGTCGGACTTCTTTGCAACTCCTGGAATGGAAAGCCGCAAATGTGGCTGCCGGAGACATCACAAACGACAAGGTGATATTGTTGTAGGCATGAAGCCTGACAAATCTCAGAGTGCTTGAGAGCATGCAAGCTCAAGCACTTAGAACCTGTCTTGGGCTACCGCGATGCGCTTCAAGAGCCGCAAAAATTGCCATCACCAGGTAACATGCCATCTGCAAGTATGTCGCCACAGACAACCTTCGAACTCTGTCACCTTTTCCGACTACAGTCTCAACGCCATGCTTCTGACTCGGAAAGTAGACCAGATGCATCTTTTTCGGGCATCGTAAGCAGATTTAAAGATGCAAATGGGAGTATAGCGCAAAATGTAGTACAAGGCAGTTTAGTAAACATAAAAAAAATCACACGTGACACCAAAGAAAAAAAAACATGCCACACCTTAAAGCAGTACAGAAAAATAGCAAGGGGTTCTATAGCGATTAGCAATATTTGCCTACTTTAGGCGCCTTGAGCTTATCTATCTATCTACCTAGATAACTATGTAGCCTCATACGTCCACCAATTGGTCCAGGTCATCTACCAGCTTTTGCCAATAGGTCCGTGCTCGGGTTTGAAGGCACCCTCGCCTTCGCTCAGGGGGTCCGCGAGCCGCAACCAGTACGACAAAGGACCAGTGGCGTAAGGAACAGAACCGGCTTTACTTTACGACGTAACGAAGCCCTGAAAAAATCACCGCTGTCTCGCGGCCGACAGTAAAAAGCACAAGGCGAAGCCGCAAGCAACGGAAGAGCGAGGGAACTATGTGTACTGGCCAAAGGGGCGACAAAATAACAACCTTAGCAGACAATCAATCGCCGCGATCTGGCGACCGGTAACAGAACACGCAAGGAGAAAAGTGGTTAGGTGAACGAGATGCTTATCCAGGGTTTTCAAGAAGATTACCACGTCATCCTTGTAAGCCATCGCATAGTTGAGTTTGGCCTCCTTAAGCACAATATATACTACACGCTGAAAGGTCGCAGGTGAATAGCACAAAGCGAAAGTCGATCGGACAAATGCAAACAATCCCCGATGGCATGTGAATGCAGTCTTTGAAATATCGCAGGGGGCGATCTGAATTTTCAGAAAGCTCCAGCTACAGTCAAGAGTAGTAAAGAACTTTGCGGACCCAAAAGAGCACACCATTGAATCTATTAATGGGAAGGGGTACGGATCTCGAACTGTGACAGCGTTCAACCAACGGTAGTCGACACACAACCGCGCCATGTCATCTTTATTCGGTGCTAGGACAACTGGAAACGGCCAGGGGCTTTTAGACGGTCTTACTGCAGCGGTGGCGACCATTTCGTTCAGAGCGCTGTCAACAAATGCTCGCTTGTGGACGCTTAGAGGCCGCGGGTTGAAACGGAACGGACGGGCGCAGCCAGTGTCATCCTATGTGCCAGAAAATTAACACTGCCAGTAGCCTCCATGAACATTTCGGCAAAGGGCTTACGTGCTGTACTGATTCTGGTCTTTTCCGCTGGAGGCCCTGTGAAAGACTTCAGAACAGTGAGAATACGACTACCGGTGTCGGAGACCGCAGAGATATTGGTGGCGAACCGATTTTACTGTGACCACGGTGTTCCCCAAGGTGGACTTCTCAGTCCAACTCTCTTAATGTGACATTGATTGGACTTGCGTCTCAGCTTCCCAACACAGTAAAGGTTAGAGCATATGCCGACAACATATGCATATAGGCATCTTGTGCTACGCGTCCGCAACTGCGTGTGCGTCTGCAACGTGGAGTCACAATTACAGCCAAGTACTTACGATGTCAAGGCCTCACACTTTCAATTCAAAAATGTGCAGTTCTTTCATTCACGCTCAAACAAATGACTAAACACCCGATAGTCGTTAAAGGAACAGCGATACCTTACGTAACACACCACAAGTTCCTTGGTGTAACCATAGACCGTGAACTATCCTGGTCAAGGCACGTCACGGCACTGAAGTCAAAACTGAACAGTTCTGTCCTTGTGCTTCGGGTGGTGGCAGGAGCAAGATGGGGCCCGTCCGAATCGTCTCTTCAATTGTACCAAGCCCTGTTGGTAGTCTAAATAGGATGCAGCATGCCGGTGCTCTCGAACATGAAACCCAGCTGTGTGCGGACGTTAGAGAGCATACAAGCTCAAGGATTGTGCACGTGATTGTACCTACCACGCTGCACCTCAACCAATGGAACCATCGCGGAAGCTCAGGCTTGTCCCATCAATGCATATATGCTCTGCGAACCTCTTCGAGTGCACCTACGATTCGATAAAGGAACAGCTCAAAAACACGACAAGAAGGGAGACACATACCAGCACTGTACAGTCGATTATGCATGTACCGACTAGACCAAGCCTGTACGGTCTTGCACCTACGATTGTTGCCCCGACATAGGCAACATCCCTTATCAGTACTCCCTGCCACACACCAGAACTGCAGTTTTTCAAGAACTATTTTGCGTCATGAGAACATTATGCCATTGAGATTCTCTTCCCCATGCCTTCCTAAAGCACCTCCGTGGGTGCTGCCTAAACCGCTTGTAAAACTTCGAATCCCTGGAATTATGAGAAAGTATCCATTGACCATTATCCATTAAAAGTATCCACTATCCATTGACCTTAAGCAATTTACCATATCGCACATTTTTACAGTATACGGTGGTACTTCACACGTGTATACCCATGGCTCTGCTACCCCATGTGCCTCCGCCGCAGCATTTCTCATCCCGCAAATGACCATCGCTCGACGGTTCAAATTAGATCACAAGTCTACTTCAACTGTCGCAGAACTTGTTTCTATCCGCGAGGCAATAAGATTCCGTGCAGGAGAGCCTCCTCCCATATGTACTTTATGTTGCGAAGCCAAACCCGCTCTTCAAGCCATTGAGTGCGCTATGAGAAAATGCCCTTATTATAATTTAGCTCTAGAAATCGCAGAGCTTCTCGACACTGCGGCAAAAAGCGGCCACCACGTCACCTTTCAGTGGATACCTGCAAACTGTGGCGTGATAGGAAATGAACAAGCAGACGCTGAAGCTAAAGTAGCTCTAAATAATGCGCCAGAAGTAAGCATTGCGTTCTCACGAACAGACACGAATGCCCTGCTTCAGTGCGTTATGTGCAACTCTACACTTGAGCACTGGACGAATCCAGATCAACAACACAGGCGACTGCACAAATGGGACCCATAAATGAAGTTCCGCATGCCTCATAAACTGAAGAGGAGTATAACGAGTATGATACACCGTATTCATCTTGGTGTTGCACTCGCGAGGTTTTATACGAATATCATCGGCTGCAGGGACATTGCTCCCAACTCCGATCACTGCCAAGCGCCACAAACACTTTAGCACATATTTCGCTCATGCACAGCGTACGCGCGAGAACGGCAGAGCCTTATTTCTACTGTTCAACGAGTGACTAAAACACCAATACCTGACGAGATGGTATTAGGTCCTTGGCCTGACGCCAACAGCGCAGCTGAGGTCATCGGAGCGACAATGGCCTTCCTTCAAGCCACTGGACTCAACGTACGACTCTAGTATGACCGAAACGTGATGCACATGTATATGCGCACCTCCTTATCTTATCATCATGATTAATTATTCTTTTTCTCCGCCACTTACTCATTGTAGAGTAGCAGGCCAGAGCAAATTAACGCTCAAGCCGAGCTCTCTGCCTTTCTTCAAATAAACTTCTCTCCCTCGTCATCCGACAATGTCATGTCGTCGTCATCACACCAATGCCGTGGTCGTCGTCACGGTGTCATTATACCGCCGGCGGGGTCACCGTGGCAAAGTGCGACGATACCGAAGCAATGTAACTCTCAGAATGACTACATATTGGCGCAGTGGTGGGGCTTCCGCACCGCGGGACGGCGCGCGCCATGGAAGACGATGAAGCGCGTAACCTGTTCTTCTTCTGGCCCGCCATTGAAGGGACGCGTCCGTTTTTTGAAGCCTCCGTCTTCAGCCTACGTTACATTTTTCTGGTGGATGTGCGGGGTACAAGCTACCGCTTGCAGATATAACCCCGTCTACAAGCCCAGCACGAAGTGCGGTCGAGCTGATTCCGGTTCACGCACGGACAAGCCGTCGACTTCAAGGACTACCACCTGAGCACGAGCCTCTACCCCACCGTGTAAGAAGGATGAGTACATCAGTTCCTTCTTCCTCAGCTGCATCGACCGAGGTCATGCTTAACCAGCCGCGAATCCCCAAATCCTTCCATGGGGACACCTTCGAGGATGTTGAAGACTGGCTCGACCACTTTGAGTGCGTCCCCGAATACAACGGCTGGACTCCGGAGCGCAAGCTACGCAATGCCTACTTTGCCCTCGAGGACTATGCACGGACATGGTTTGAGAACCGTGAAGCGGCTCTGTCGACTTGGGACGAATTCCGACGGCAGCTAATCAACACATACGCAAGCTTCGATCATAAGGAGTGAGCGGAATCTGCAATTCAGGCGAAAGTACAGCGGCTGAACGAAAGTGTCGCTATGTTTGTCGAAGATATGTGCCGACTCTTCCGACGCGCGGATCCGTCCATGCCGTAAAAAAAGAAGCTAAGCAACTTAATGCGTGGTGTCAAGCAAGAGTTATTCGGCGGCCTGATACGCAACCCACCAAAGACCGTTGCAGAGTTTCTCGCCGAAGCCATATCAATAGAAAAGGCACTGCAGCAGCGAACAAGGCAGTACAACCGCGACGTCTCTACCTTATCGCGTGACCCTCTCGCTGTACCCTTTGACAATACCGACGCCTTGCAGGAGCTCATTAGGCTTGTTGTTCGAGAAGAGCTCCAAAAGCTTCAGGTGGCTCCAGAATTGGTACCGCGACTCGCTCTGGCTGAGGTCGTCCGGGAGGAAATCAGGCAGGCAGTCCAAGTCCCAGAACGAAGCGAGACACCACTGCACGAGGCAGCCACAGCCTCGCATGTCGTATGCGGAAGCTGCGCGAAGTTCTTTGTCCCCGATTTTTCTTGGTGTGAGTGACGTCCCGGACTTTCATGGAGTGCGCGCCGTTCAACAAACAACTGGTGACTTCAGTCCTCGCCGCACGCCGTTCATGGCTGAAGCGCGACCACCCCGCAAGAGCGACGTATGGCGCACTGCAGACCGGAGGCCCTTGTGTTTTCATTGCGGTGAAGCCGACCACCTTTAGCGGGCACGTCCTTACCGCCGAGCTGGGCTCCGTGGATTTTCACTTAATGCGCCGTGCCCGCGCAATGGCGAACGCCCCTTGGAGATTGAAGCTTACCTTGCGGACGCCAGGACATCATTTGGCCACGATTCCGCGAGCCCCGATCACTGTCACCAGCCCGAAACAAGTCTTCCAGCCCCCTCTTCAGGCCGAGCGTAACTAGGCGTCGCTCACCCAGCCCTGCCACTCGGGAAAACTGAGTCCAGCGACCTGCGGAGGTGAGGTCGCTAACGTTGCGAACGCTTAAGATCCGCCACTACGACGACAGCGATATGAATAAATTGAGACGCAGAGAAAGCAGTTGAGATTGGTGTCAGTATCTTGCGACGTACCAGCTACCATAGATGACCACGAAGTTACGGCGTTAATCGACACGGGTGCGGACACGTGTTATGAGCCAGAATCTCGCACGTGTACAGAACAAAGTTTCGACGCAATGGGCCGGAACTCAGATTCGTACTGCAGGAGGGCACCTCATAACTCCCGTAGGCGGTTGCACGGCACGAGTAATCATTCGCGGCTTCACGCACGTCAGCGACTTCGTCATTCTTCCTGAATGTTCAAAGGACCTTATACTCGGCATGGATTTCCTTCAGACGAATGATGCCATTATCGACCTGCAAGAGTCTAGAGTCAACTTCGCTACTACGCAAGCCATAACAACCAGGAATGACAACGACCGTGACATTGCGCTTCGCGTAGCCAATGATCACGTCACGTTGCCACCCAAAAGCAGCGTGCATACCGTTGTCCGATGCGAAATGGAGGACAACGCCGAAGGAATTGCTGAGGCAAACATTCCCCTGCTTCTTGAATGCAACATTTTATAGCGAGAGGAATTCTTCAGGTGCGAAACAAATGTTCAGTCATTTTGCTAACAAACTTTAGCAACGAGTATCGGCATATACCGCGAGAAACGACAATCGCCTTTCTTGGTGAAATCATTGACGTTACGGACATTGGCACATTGGAAATCGCATCGCCTCAGCAATCGGAGTTACCGAGCCTAAAAGAACGGATTCACGTTAACGCTGTTCTGCCAGAGCATGAGAAAGACCGTCTACTGAGCCTTGTGAATGAATTTGCGGACTGTTTTTCAACGTCGTCCAAAGTACGACGCACGTCCATCACAAAGCACCACATTATTACGGACGAGTCAGCCCGTCCTGTTCGCCAGCATCCCTACAGAGTGTCTCCAGTGGAAAGGGAAGCGATCAAGCAGCAGGTGAAAGAGATGCTCCAAGACGACGTGATCCACGTTTATGAGTTCAAAGTTCTCACCTTCGGTCTCTGTTCCGCACCTGCCACCTATCAGCGGATGATGGATACCGTGCTTGTTGAACTCAAATGGCAAACCTGCCTCGTATACTTGGACGACGTCGTCGTGTTTTCGAGCACGTTCGACGAGCACCTCGCAGGACTCGAGAGCCTCCTCGCTGCGATCCGTACTGCCGACCTCACCATCAACCCTGAAAAATGCAACTTCGGGTTCCAAGAGCTCAAACTTCTTGGTCATGTCGTTAGTCCTACAGGCGTCCAACCACACCCCGACAAGTTAGCTGCCGTCGCCGAGTTTTCACCACCCACAGACCAGAAGGCCGTCCAACGCTTCCTTGGTTTGTGCGCCTCTTATAGGCGCTTCGTTGAGGGATTCTCTAGAATTGCTGAGCCTCTGACACGGCTTACACGCGATGATGCGCCTTTCATTTGGGCGGACGAGCTACAACAGTAGTTCAATGAATTGCGCCAGCGTTTGCAAGCTGCCCCAATACTTGCTCATTTCGACGAAGACGCTGACACCGAAATTCATACCGACGCCAGCAATGCTGGTCTCGGCGCAGTTCTTGTGCAGTGGCAAGATGGTCGCGGAACGTACTATTGCTTATGCAAGCCGCAGTCTCACCAAGGCTGAGAAAAACTACTCAACCACCGAGAAAGAATGCTTAGCGGTTGTGTAGGCAATTAGTAAGTTCCGACCCTACTTGTACGGTAGACCCTTTAAGGCTGTCAGCGATCACCACGCCCTCTGCTGGCTTACCAACCTCAAGGATCCTTCAGGCAGACTAGTCCGCTGGAGCCTCCGCTTACAAGAGTAAGACGTTACAGTTGTCTACCGATCTAGAAGAAAGCACAGCGACGCTGACTGTTTGTCTCGCGCACCACACCCTACGACATCATCGGACCCTGACCATGACTTGCCATTTGTCGGCGTTGTGGACGCCGTAAAGATAGCTGAGCATCAGTGCGCTGACCCTGAGCTGCTGCCGCTGATCGAGCACCTTAAAGGAGTTGAAACTGTTTTACCTCGCTCACTCGTTTGCGGCTTATCATCGTACTGTTTCCACGACAACGTCCTTTATAGGAAAAACTGCGGAAGCGGTCGAAATACGTACCTCCTTGTCGTGCCGTCGGCATTGCGCCAAGACATTTTGCAAGCCTGCCATGATGAGCCATACGCGGGACACCTGGGATTCCCCAAGACATTATGAAGGATACCCAGAAGTATTACTGGCCCCGGCTTTTTTCTTCTGTGAAACGGTACGTGAAGGCCTGCCGCGATTGTCAGCGCCGCAAGAAACCTACCGTTAAACAGGCTGGCTTTCTACACCCTGTGGACCCTCCTCAAGCACCGTTCCAACAAATAGGAATGGATCTACTTGGTCCATTTCCAGTGACCTCTTCGGGCAACAGATGGATAGTCGTCATTTCCGACTATTTAACCCGGTACGCCGAAACCGAAGCTATTCCGCAAGCAAACATACGAAGGGGCCAAGTTATTCGTCCGCCACATCGTCCTACGACACGGTGCACCGTCTGTTCTCATCACCGATCGCGGTACGGCATTTACAGCCGAACTTATGCAGGAAGTTCTCCAACTGACACATACCTCTCACCGTAAGAGCACTGCGTATCATCATCAAACAAATGGACTAACGGAACGACTGGACAGAACGCTGGCTGATATGCTTTCCATGTATATCGACGTGCAGCACAAGACGTGGGACGAGATTTTACCATATGTCACATTCGCCTATAACACTGCTGTACAGGCGACCACACAGTTTACGCCATTTGAACTTGTGTATGAGCGCCGCGTCACGTCAACACTTGACGCCATGCTACCTGTGGCTGATAATAGCCCGACCAGCGAACACGTGGAAGAGTTGATTCAAAATGCCGAAGCAGCACGCCAGCTTGCTCGGCATCGTATCAAGAGTCAACAGCATACCGACGCTTTTCGATACAACCAGGATCGTCGCGACGTCCATTACAATACTGGCGACTACGTGTGGGTCTGGACGCCCATCCGTCACCGTGGACTTTCGGAAAAGTTGCTCCGCCGGTAGACCATTTGCCACCAAAACCTATAAAAGAAATACTTGTTTGGCAAAAGTACTATAAAATGTCCAAAGAGCTATGATAATCTAAGGATTGAAATGAATGTTTTACAGTACCTTCAATATTAGCAACAGCGAGTGGCCACCCGTCTTCATGAAATAATTCCTGCATCAGCGAATAATGCAATAACTCCCCACACATCCCCAACATCCCAACTATGCGATGGCACATTGAGCAGCTAAAATGTACAGATTCACACCAGTACTACTGCGTCATTCTATGTATGGCTGCTACAGCATCTGCGTGTGCCTGCAAATTTCTGTTTTTTCCAGCGCACTTAACCGTCGCTAAAAAAGGGGAGCCCCAGTGCTGAGTCCAGCCTCCGGGCGTGGACTCAGCACGTTGGCTTCCTCTCATAGCTCACGCTTCAATGAAATCTGGATCGGTGCGTTTTAAGTGGCCTACGCAGAGAGTCGGGTACATTAATTTATCACAAAAGACGATCCTCATGTTGACGGGGACCTGAAGAACTTAAAAGGCTGAGAGTAAAGTAAGGCATTGACATTCGTTGGTGTCTTTTTAAAGGGCGTTAGAACTGGCAGATAGTAGTGGCTCGTGATAGAGAAGCAGAGATGGTGTTCGGCGGTTAAAATTTCATTGCACCTTAGCCAGCGCAAGGATTACCAACCAGGCTGGCTGGTAACGTAGAGCGCATATTATTAAGCACCAGAAGCGAAAATTACAAAATTCGAAGGAACGTTTCACTAGAAGTACTGCTCATGGGTTTTTATTTGCTAAGAAATATTTCCTAGATACTAGAGACACTACTGCAGTAGTATACTCAAGCATCCAGGTACTCCCATGCAGATCATCTTAAAGCACGGTGTGTCATGTATCACACAAACAAAACAACTTCTGTTAACAATATAGAATTAACATGAAAGAAACAAACAGGTATTTAACGGAAATCTATGTCATCACTTAGAATAAAATATATAGCGATTGTGACTGTGCAATAAATTTGCGGTTATTTTTTTCTTGAAGTATGAATGCGCGCCATTTCTACTGCAATGCAAAAATTTTCTCAATTAGCCTCCTCCCAACAAAGTGGTTATATTGATACAATATTTATTACTTATTTATGAATAGTGCTGAACCGAGGGTCGTCACAGGGCAGGTAAATAAACACGAAATTCATAATACAATAGTTGAATAAGAGGCACCGCTTTAGCCGAACATTAAATAATAGAAATCATAAAGCAGATTTAAGAGAGAGAGAGAGAGAAGTCATAAGGCAAAGGCAGGGAGGTTAACCAGGCTAAACCCGGTAGGCTACCCTGCACTGGGGAAGGGGGGGAAAGGGGATTAAAAGATAAAGAAGAGAGAAGTTCACAGTTTGCACAGTTTCACAGTCAAGCGTTCATCGCTAAGTTAGCCACAGACGGTCAAACAGACTGGTGCATTTCAAAAAGAAAAAAGAAACGCAGCAGCGCCTTTGTAGCCTTGCACGTAGCAGACGCACGTGGCCACGGACTCAAAGATCTCCTCTGTAAAAGGTATGTCATCTAAGGGACCCAAAGCTATCCGAAGCGCACTCCTCGTATCTTCGAATCTGGGGCGGTCACATAAGAAATGTTTGGTGGTTTCCTCGACACCATATGTCCTGCAAATGGCACTTTCCGTCATTCCAATTATGAATGAATATACTATTGCAAAAGAAACTCCTATTCGGAGGTGGCACAGTTATGGGTGTTCTCATTGGTTAAAACCCGGTAAAAGTGGTAATTGCAGCTGTGGGTCCATGGCCTATAGGCGATGGTTGGCAAACTCCGACTTATTCCATTTACTTCAAGTTATATAATGCGTAAGACCGCTGATGTGCCGCGCTGCATCCGATCTCGACAATGATATCGAGGATCTTTCGCGTGCTCCAAGTGACTCATGGGCAGCTTGGTGGCACATTCATTGCCCGTGATGGTGCAGTGCGCAGGCAGGCACTGAAATACAATGTCTTGGCATCTGCCCTCCTCTTGATGGCAGCGTAATCATATCTGTGCTACCAATTGTTCATGTGGGCTGCGGCACAGAGTTACAAGAGTGACTGTACGGCGGCCTTTGAGTCACAGGATATAGCCCATTGATTTGGTGCCTGCTGGTCCACATAAAGCACTGCGCTACGAAGGAAGGCAAGTTCAGACCCTGTCGATGTTGTGACGTGACTGACCTTGAAGTTCTTGCAGAATGATATCGACGGAATAACTACCGCAGTAGAGCTGGTTAGAGTCGAACATTGATCTGTATAAATGTGAATTTGATTGGAGTAGGAATCGTGCGGTAGATGTAGGGCGGCTTGATTCAGGGCATAAGTAGGCAAGTCGGACTTCTTTGCAACTCCTGGAATGGAAAGCCGCAAATGTGGCTGCCGGAGACATCACAAACGACAAGGTGATATTGTTGTAGGCATGAAGCCTGACAAATCTCAGAGTGCTTGAGAGCATGCAAGCTCAAGCACTTAGAACCTGTCTTGGGCTACCGCGATGCGCTTCAAGAGCCGCAAAAATTGCCATCACCAGGTAACATGCCATCTGCAAGTATGTCGCCACAGACAACCTTCGAACTCTGTCACCTTTTCCGACTACAGTCTCAACGCCATGCTTCTGACTCGGAAAGTAGACCAGATGCATCTTTTTCGGGCATCGTAAGCAGATTTAAAGATGCAAATGGGAGTATAGCGCAAAATGTAGTACAAGGCAGTTTAGTAAACATAAAAAAAATCACACGTGACACCAAAGAAAAAAAAACATGCCACACCTTAAAGCAGTACAGAAAAATAGCAAGGGGTTCTATAGCGATTAGCAATATTTGCCTACTTTAGGCGCCTTGAGCTTATCTATCTATCTACCTAGATAACTATGTAGCCTCATACGTCCACCAATTGGTCCAGGTCATCTACCAGCTTTTGCCAATAGGTCCGTGCTCGGGTTTGAAGGCACCCTCGCCTTCGCTCAGGGGGTCCGCGAGCCGCAACCAGTACGACAAAGGACCAGTGGCGTAAGGAACAGAACCGGCTTTACTTTACGACGTAACGAAGCCCTGAAAAAATCACCGCTGTCTCGCGGCCGACAGTAAAAAGCACAAGGCGAAGCCGCAAGCAACGGAAGAGCGAGGGAACTATGTGTACTGGCCAAAGGGGCGACAAAATAACAACCTTAGCAGACAATCAATCGCCGCGATCTGGCGACCGGTAACAGAACACGCAAGGAGAAAAGTGGTTAGGTGAACGAGATGCTTATCCAGGGTTTTCAAGAAGATTACCACGTCATCCTTGTAAGCCATCGCATAGTTGAGTTTGGCCTCCTTAAGCACAATATATACTACACGCTGAAAGGTCGCAGGTGAATAGCACAAAGCGAAAGTCGATCGGACAAATGCAAACAATCCCCGATGGCATGTGAATGCAGTCTTTGAAATATCGCAGGGGGCGATCTGAATTTTCAGAAAGCTCCAGCTACAGTCAAGAGTAGTAAAGAACTTTGCGGACCCAAAAGAGCACACCATTGAATCTATTAATGGGAAGGGGTACGGATCTCGAACTGTGACAGCGTTCAACCAACGGTAGTCGACACACAACCGCGCCATGTCATCTTTATTCGGTGCTAGGACAACTGGAAACGGCCAGGGGCTTTTAGACGGTCTTACTGCAGCGGTGGCGACCATTTCGTTCAGAGCGCTGTCAACAAATGCTCGCTTGTGGACGCTTAGAGGCCGCGGGTTGAAACGGAACGGACGGGCGCAGCCAGTGTCATCCTATGTGCCAGAAAATTAACACTGCCAGTAGCCTCCATGAACATTTCGGCAAAGGGCTTACGTGCTGTACTGATTCTGGTCTTTTCCGCTGGAGGCCCTGTGAAAGACTTCAGAACAGTGAGAATACGACTACCGGTGTCGGAGACCGCAGAGATATTGGTGGCGAACCGATTTTACTGTGACCACGGTGTTCCCCAAGGTGGACTTCTCAGTCCAACTCTCTTAATGTGACATTGATTGGACTTGCGTCTCAGCTTCCCAACACAGTAAAGGTTAGAGCATATGCCGACAACATATGCATATAGGCATCTTGTGCTACGCGTCCGCAACTGCGTGTGCGTCTGCAACGTGGAGTCACAATTACAGCCAAGTACTTACGATGTCAAGGCCTCACACTTTCAATTCAAAAATGTGCAGTTCTTTCATTCACGCTCAAACAAATGACTAAACACCCGATAGTCGTTAAAGGAACAGCGATACCTTACGTAACACACCACAAGTTCCTTGGTGTAACCATAGACCGTGAACTATCCTGGTCAAGGCACGTCACGGCACTGAAGTCAAAACTGAACAGTTCTGTCCTTGTGCTTCGGGTGGTGGCAGGAGCAAGATGGGGCCCGTCCGAATCGTCTCTTCAATTGTACCAAGCCCTGTTGGTAGTCTAAATAGGATGCAGCATGCCGGTGCTCTCGAACATGAAACCCAGCTGTGTGCGGACGTTAGAGAGCATACAAGCTCAAGGATTGTGCACGTGATTGTACCTACCACGCTGCACCTCAACCAATGGAACCATCGCGGAAGCTCAGGCTTGTCCCATCAATGCATATATGCTCTGCGAACCTCTTCGAGTGCACCTACGATTCGATAAAGGAACAGCTCAAAAACACGACAAGAAGGGAGACACATACCAGCACTGTACAGTCGATTATGCATGTACCGACTAGACCAAGCCTGTACGGTCTTGCACCTACGATTGTTGCCCCGACATAGGCAACATCCCTTATCAGTACTCCCTGCCACACACCAGAACTGCAGTTTTTCAAGAACTATTTTGCGTCATGAGAACATTATGCCATTGAGATTCTCTTCCCCATGCCTTCCTAAAGCACCTCCGTGGGTGCTGCCTAAACCGCTTGTAAAACTTCGAATCCCTGGAATTATGAGAAAGTATCCATTGACCATTATCCATTAAAAGTATCCACTATCCATTGACCTTAAGCAATTTACCATATCGCACATTTTTACAGTATACGGTGGTACTTCACACGTGTATACCCATGGCTCTGCTACCCCATGTGCCTCCGCCGCAGCATTTCTCATCCCGCAAATGACCATCGCTCGACGGTTCAAATTAGATCACAAGTCTACTTCAACTGTCGCAGAACTTGTTTCTATCCGCGAGGCAATAAGATTCCGTGCAGGAGAGCCTCCTCCCATATGTACTTTATGTTGCGAAGCCAAACCCGCTCTTCAAGCCATTGAGTGCGCTATGAGAAAATGCCCTTATTATAATTTAGCTCTAGAAATCGCAGAGCTTCTCGACACTGCGGCAAAAAGCGGCCACCACGTCACCTTTCAGTGGATACCTGCAAACTGTGGCGTGATAGGAAATGAACAAGCAGACGCTGAAGCTAAAGTAGCTCTAAATAATGCGCCAGAAGTAAGCATTGCGTTCTCACGAACAGACACGAATGCCCTGCTTCAGTGCGTTATGTGCAACTCTACACTTGAGCACTGGACGAATCCAGATCAACAACACAGGCGACTGCACAAATGGGACCCATAAATGAAGTTCCGCATGCCTCATAAACTGAAGAGGAGTATAACGAGTATGATACACCGTATTCATCTTGGTGTTGCACTCGCGAGGTTTTATACGAATATCATCGGCTGCAGGGACATTGCTCCCAACTCCGATCACTGCCAAGCGCCACAAACACTTTAGCACATATTTCGCTCATGCACAGCGTACGCGCGAGAACGGCAGAGCCTTATTTCTACTGTTCAACGAGTGACTAAAACACCAATACCTGACGAGATGGTATTAGGTCCTTGGCCTGACGCCAACAGCGCAGCTGAGGTCATCGGAGCGACAATGGCCTTCCTTCAAGCCACTGGACTCAACGTACGACTCTAGTATGACCGAAACGTGATGCACATGTATATGCGCACCTCCTTATCTTATCATCATGATTAATTATTCTTTTTCTCCGCCACTTACTCATTGTAGAGTAGCAGGCCAGAGCAAATTAACGCTCAAGCCGAGCTCTCTGCCTTTCTTCAAATAAACTTCTCTCCCTCGTCATCCGACAATGTCATGTCGTCGTCATCACACCAATGCCGTGGTCGTCGTCACGGTGTCATTATACCGCCGGCGGGGTCACCGTGGCAAAGTGCGACGATACCGAAGCAATGTAACTCTCAGAATGACTACATATTGGCGCAGTGGTGGGGCTTCCGCACCGCGGGACGGCGCGCGCCATGGAAGACGATGAAGCGCGTAACCTGTTCTTCTTCTGGCCCGCCATTGAAGGGACGCGTCCGTTTTTTGAAGCCTCCGTCTTCAGCCTACGTTACATTTTTCTGGTGGATGTGCGGGGTACAAGCTACCGCTTGCAGATATAACCCCGTCTACAAGCCCAGCACGAAGTGCGGTCGAGCTGATTCCGGTTCACGCACGGACAAGCCGTCGACTTCAAGGACTACCACCTGAGCACGAGCCTCTACCCCACCGTGTAAGAAGGATGAGTACATCAGTTCCTTCTTCCTCAGCTGCATCGACCGAGGTCATGCTTAACCAGCCGCGAATCCCCAAATCCTTCCATGGGGACACCTTCGAGGATGTTGAAGACTGGCTCGACCACTTTGAGTGCGTCCCCGAATACAACGGCTGGACTCCGGAGCGCAAGCTACGCAATGCCTACTTTGCCCTCGAGGACTATGCACGGACATGGTTTGAGAACCGTGAAGCGGCTCTGTCGACTTGGGACGAATTCCGACGGCAGCTAATCAACACATACGCAAGCTTCGATCATAAGGAGTGAGCGGAATCTGCAATTCAGGCGAAAGTACAGCGGCTGAACGAAAGTGTCGCTATGTTTGTCGAAGATATGTGCCGACTCTTCCGACGCGCGGATCCGTCCATGCCGTAAAAAAGAAGCTAAGCAACTTAATGCGTGGTGTCAAGCAAGAGTTATTCGGCGGCCTGATACGCAACCCACCAAAGACCGTTGCAGAGTTTCTCGCCGAAGCCATATCAATAGAAAAGGCACTGCAGCAGCGAACAAGGCAGTACAACCGCGACGTCTCTACCTTATCGCGTGACCCTCTCGCTGTACCCTTTGACAATACCGACGCCTTGCGGAGCTCATTAGGCTTGTTGTTCGAGAAGAGCTCCAAAAGCTTCAGGTGGCTCCAGAATTGGTACCGCGACTCGCTCTGGCTGAGGTCGTCCGGGAGGAAATCAGGCAGGCAGTCCAAGTCCCAGAGCGAAGCGAGACACCACAGCACGAGGCGGCCACAGCCTCGCATGTCGTATGCGGAAGCTGCACGAAGTTCTTTGTCCCCGATTTTTCTTGGTGTAAGTGACGTCCCGGACTTTCATGGAGTGCGCGCCGTTGAACAAGCAACTCGTGACTTCAGTCCTCGCCGCACGCCGTTCATGGCTGAAGCACAACCACCCCGCAAGAGTGCCGTATGGCGCACTGCAGACCGGAGGCCCTTGTGTT
Source organism: Dermacentor silvarum (assembly GCF_013339745.2). Taxonomy (NCBI): domain Eukaryota; kingdom Metazoa; phylum Arthropoda; class Arachnida; order Ixodida; family Ixodidae; genus Dermacentor; species Dermacentor silvarum. Next base: position 136,332,302 of record NC_051160.1, on the reverse strand, counting down.
TTCATTGCGGTGAAGCCGACCACCTTTAGCGGGCATGTCCTTACCGCCGAGCTGGGCTCCGTGGATTTTCACTTAATGCGCCGTGCCCGCGCAATGGCGAACGCCCCTTGGAGATTGAAGCTTACCTTGCGGACGCCAGGACATCATTTGGCCCACGATTCCGCGAGCCCCGATCACTGTCCACCAGCCCGAAACAGGTCTTCCAGCCCCCTCTTCAGGCCGAGCGTAACTAGGCGTCGCTCACCCAGCCCTGCCACTCGGGAAAAACTGAGTCCAGCGACCTGCGGAGGTGAGGTCGCTAACGTTGCGAACGCTTAAGATCCGCCACTACGACGACAGCGATATGAATAAATTGAGACGCAGAGAAAGCAGTTGAGATTGGTGTCAGTATCTTGCGACGTACCAGCTACCATAGATGACCACGAAGTTACGGCGTTAATCGACACGGGTGCGGACACGTGTTATGAGCCAGAATCTCGCACGTGTACAGAACAAAGTTTCGACGCAATGGGCCGGAACTCAGATTCGTACTGCAGGAGGGCACCTCATAACTCCCGTAGGCCGGTTGCACGGCACGAGTAATCATTCGCGGCTTCACGCACGTCAGCGACTTCGTCATTCTTCCTGAATGTTCAAAGGACCTTATACTCGGCATGGATTTCCTTCAGACGAATGATGCCATTATCGACCTGCAAGAGTCTAGAGTCAACTTCGCTACTACGCAAGCCATAACAACCAGGAATGACAACGACCGTGACATTGCGCTTCGCGTAGCCAATGATCACGTCACGTTGCCACCCAAAAGCAGCGTGCATACCGTTGTCCGATGCGAAATGGAGGACGAACGCCGAAGGAATTGCTGAGGCAAACATTCCCCTGCTTCTTGAATGCAACATTTGCATAGCCGAGAGGAATTATTCAGGTGCGAAACAAATGCTCAGTCGTTTTGCTAACAAACTTTAGGAACGAGTATCGGCATATACCACGAGGAACGACACTCGCCTTTCTTGGTGAAATCATTGACGTTACTGACATTGGCACATGGAAATCGAATCGCCTCAGCAATCGGAGTTACCGAGCCTAAAAGAACGGATTCACGTTACCGCTGTTCTGCCAGAGCATCAGAAAGACCGTCTACTGAGCCTTGTGAATGAATTTTCGGACTGTTTTTCAACGTCGTCCAAAGTACGACGCACGTCCATCACAAAGCACCACAATATTACGGACGAGTCAGCACGTCCTGTTCGCCAGCATCCCTACAGAGTGTCTCCAGTGGAAAGGGAAGTGATCAAGCAGCAGGTGAAAGAGATGCTCCAAGACGACGTGATCCACCTTTATGAGTTCAAAGTTCTCACCTTCGGTCTCTGTTCCGCACCTGCCACCTATCAGCGGATGATGGATACCGTGCTTGTTGAACTCAAATGGCAAACCTGCCTCGTATACTTGGACGACGTCGTCGTGTTTTCGAGCACGTTCGACGAGCACCTCGCAGGACTCGAGAGCCTCCTCGCTGCTATCCGTACTGCCGACCTCACCATCAACCCTGAAAAATGCAACTTCGGGTTCCAAGAGCTCAAACTTCTTGGTCATGTCGTTAGTCCTACAGGCGTCCAACCACACCCCGACAAGTTAGCTGCCGTCGCCGAGTTTTCACCACCCACAGACCAGAAGGCCGTCCAACGCTTCCTTGGTTTGTGCGCCTCTTATAGGCGCTTCGTTGAGGGATTCTCTAGAATTGCTGAGCCTCTGACACGGCTTACACGCGATGATGTGCCTTTCATTTGGGCGGACAAGCTACAACAGTAGTTCAATGAATTGCGCCAGCGTTTGCAAGCTGCCCCAATACTTGCTCATTTCGACGAAGACGCTGACACAGAAATTCATACCGACGCCAGCAATGCTGGTCTCGGCGCAGTTCTTGTGCAGTGGCAAGATGGTCGCGGAACGTACTATTGCTTATGCAAGCCGCAGTCTCACCAAGGCTGAGAAAAACTACTCAACCACCGAGAAAGAATGCTTAGCGGTTGTGTAGGCAATTAGTAAGTTCCGACCCTACTTGTACGGTAGACCCTTTAAGGCTGTCAGCGATCACCACGCCCTCTGCTGGCTTACCAACCTCAAGGATCCTTCAGGCAGACTAGCCCGCTGGAGCCTGCGCTTACAAGAGTAAGACGTTACAGTTGTCTACCGACCTAGAAGAAAGCACAGCGACGCTGACTGTCTGTCACGCGCACCACACCCTACGACATCATCGGACCCTGACCATGACTTGCCATTTGTCGGCGTTGTGGACGCCGTAAAGATGGCTGAGCATCAGTGCGCTGACCCTGAGCTGCTGCCGCTGATCGAGCACCTTAAAGGAGTTGAAACTGTTTTACCTCGCTCACTCGTTTGCGGCTTATCATCGTACTGTTTCCACGACAACGTCCTTTATAGGAAAAACTGCGGAAGCGGTCGAAATACGTACCTCCTTGTCGTGCCGTCGGCATTGCGCCAAGACATTTTGCAAGCCTGCCATGATGAGCCATACGCGGGACACCTGGGATTCCCCAAGACATTATGAAGGATACCCAGAAGTATTACTGGCCCCGGCTTTTTTCTTCTGTGAAACGGTACGTGAAGGCCTGCCGCGATTGTCAGCGCCGCAAGAAACCTACCGTTAAACAGGCTGGCTTTCTACACCCTGTGGACCCTCCTCAAGCACCGTTCCAACAAATAGGAATGGATCTACTTGGTCCATTTCCAGTGACCTCTTCGGGCAACAGATGGATAGTCGTCGCTTCCGACTATTTAACCCGGTACGCCGAAACCGAAGCTATTCCGCAAGCAAACTCATGTGAAGGGGCCAAGTTATTCGTCCGCCACATCGTCCTATGACACGGTGCACCGTCTGATCTCATCACCGATCGCGGTACGGCATTTACAGCCGAACTTATGCAGGAAGTTCTCCAACTGACACATACCTCTCACCGTAGGAGCACTGCGTATCATCCTCAAACAAATGGACTAACGGAACGACTGGACAGAACGCTGGCTGATATGCTTTCCATGTATATCGACGTGCAGCACAAGACGTGGGACGAGATTTTACCATATGTCACATTCGCCTATAACACTGCTGTACAGGCGACCACACAGTTTACGCCATTTGAACTTGTGTATGAGCGCCGCGTCACGTCAACACTTGACGCCATGCTACCTGTGGCTGATAATAGCCCGACCAGCGAACACGTGGAAGAGTTGATTCAAAATGCCGAAGCAGCACGCCAGCTTGCTCGGCATCGTATCAAGAGTCAACAGCATACCGACGCTTTTCGATACAACCAGGATCGTCGCGACGTCCATTACAATACTGGCGACTACGTGTGGGTCTGGACGCCCATCCGTCACCGTGGACTTTCGGAAAAGTTGCTCCGCCGGTATTTTGGTCCCTACAAGGTTACACGCCGCCTCAGTGACGTAACCTACGAAGTCATCCCCTGCAGTTCTGACCCCGGTTCACTCCGTCGTCGTCCCCGCACTGAAGTTGTTCATGTAGTGCGCATGAAACCATACCATGCGCGTACGTGAACGTCCAGATTCACCTCAGAAGCTCCATTTCTTGCCATCGACTTCGCAGACAGGACTTTTAACGCGACCGAGACGGTCACTTTTCGCATGGGGGGCAGTTGACACAGTGGTGGGGCTTCCTCACCGCGGGACGGCGCGCGCAAAGGTCGGCGCCATGAAAGACGATGAAGCGCGTAACCTACTCGTTCTTCTTCTGGCCCGCCATTAAAGCGACCCGTCCATTTTTTCAAGCCTCCGTCTTGAGCCTACGTTACAATATGTTAAATAAACGTGAATTCAGAAATACGAAGTGTCGCTACATTGCTTGAATGCTAATTGTATTACGATCAACAGTAATCCAGAGATGAGTTCCTCTTGGACGCCTCATATTTCATATATGAAGATGACGTTGACTGCAATAGCGCATGCATTCAAATTTGTCGGCGGAAAGCCTTGGGGCGCAACTGTGCAATCGATGCTACAGCTGTACCATGCATTATTTATGGGCTGCCTAAGATATAGCCTGCCCATGCTGGGAAGCACCAGCACAACGAACCTTAGAACACTCCAGAGTATACAAGCCCAAGTTCTACGGGCGTGCCTCTGCCTCCCTAAGTGTGCATCCACAGTGGCAACAATCGCCATAGCGCGTGACCACCCTATATCAACGTACATTGCAGTCGACACTCTAAGAGTACACATTCAACATGCCACAAGGACACCATGTCACCATCTTGCTTTCCGGCCAACAACTAGGCCGCATACGAGTTTTAGCCGTCTCCTGACTACTCACGGAGCATCGCTTCCATCGAAGTACGTGCCAGCAGCATGGTCTTCGTTGCCACTGTGGTCTCTGCATTCACCTCGAATATGCCTTACCATTCCAGGCGTCAAGAAAAAGGAACAAATGCAGTCAGCAGCATTGAAGCAGGCAACATTATTGCTACTAGATGAGGTTCAGAGTGACCGCTTACATTTTACACCGATGGGTCGGTCATGCACTCCAGTTCAGCAGCTGCAGTAATTGTACCAGCGAAATCTACAGGGATAAAATTCCGGACATCGCACTTGACTTCGACGACGGCTCTCGAACTTACAGCTCTGTGTGCAGCAATGAAATTTAACGATCAGGAACCGCCACAGAAATGGTACATTTTCTGCGATTCCAAGGCCGCCCTCCAGAGCTTGCTCTCTGCACTACGCCGCAGACCCCACGAACGATTTGTCCCGGGCACACGCGAAATTTACCATCTGGCAGTTGACAACGGACAAGAAAGACATCGTCTTTCAATGGCTGCCGAATCACTGTGGTATCCTTGGAAACGAGCAAGCAGACGCAGCCACTCGACCTTCACATACCAGGGGCGCTATAACGCAAAATGATTTCATACTGTTTTGATTCCAATTTCTGCAATGAGCCTCCAGGTTTGGTCAAAACATTTTCGGGCCACTCCCAACTTCGCCTGTCTGTCACGCGACGTCACGAAAACCGCGATAGCTCTCATTCTGACATAACGTGTACACACTGATTATGCATGATTAAACCGCGCAAAAGAAAAATAATCATTCCTGATTTGACATCTTTTCACCATTAGCCCTCTGCTATTGGTCCAATGTTTTCTGGCTACGCCTACTTCGCCTGTCTGTTAAGCGACCTCACAAAACCGCTAAAACTCACCACGTCAAAGTGACGCGTACGCAAAGAAATGTATAATTGTGCCGAACAAAACTGAAAATCTTTCTGAATAGCCACAGACTGTGCCCCGTTCCGAAAGGAATAGAAGATAGCTGCCCGCCGATCACTCAGGCCCTCAATACTCGCACCTGCCGGTGAGCATGTATCTATTTGCGCACGATAAACCTTTTTGCTTGGCAGTAAAACGTTATCGAGCCCTTTCGGCATGCATACGATAACGCTCTGCGAAGTCTTCCTTGCTGAAGATCCGTTTTAGCGGCATTCCTATCCTTCCGTTGCACGCCGCCGCAATTTTTGACCAGCCATCGCAAACTAAGTAAGGCGAAGCGGACCAATCGGAAAATACGGCACCACCCTATTCATGCGGTTTTCTATTTTCACTGTGCTAGCTCGGCCCCATCAAAACCCTCTCCACTAGAGCGTGCTCTTGGCCTCTTGTCAGCTAATTAGATAAGAAAAACCGCTGAGTGTAGATAATGTTATTTGTTTTGAAAGCGAACAAAGGTAACCTCCTATAAACGAGGGGAGTGTTTGATTGGGTTGTTCAGACAACGCTGTGGATTACCGCCAGATGCTTGCGTCGGTCGTTACGTAAATTTGACGTCAGGAGTTTGGAATTAAAACAGTTTGGAATCATTTTACCTTATAGCGCCCCAGTGTCGATTGCGTCGCTCTCTCTATGTCCAGACCAAACGCAGCGGGAAAGCTCCGTGCGCTTGCTCACGAACTTACGTTAGCCGAATGGAATTCCACATACTTTTAAAACCAGTGCCTCTGTTCCCTGGATCCTAATCTGAAGCTCCGCATTTCACATGGCTTACCATGACGGGAGGTAACTCTCATTTGTCGCCTATGGCTTGGAGTAGCTTTTACCAACGCGTACTCCTACCTTTTTGGAATGGCCACAAGTTCAGATTGGGAAACTTGCGGGTGCTGAGAGACGATAGCACATCTTCTGTGTGATTGTCGTCGTTTAGTGCAAAAAGAAAAGTCCTCAGCACCACGCTCGACAAGATTGACAGCCGCCCCCTTACGGAAGCCATAATTCTTGGTCCCTGCTTCCAGCCGACGTCGGCACGAACTGCTTTAAATGCACTAGTACGCTTTTTAAAAGAAAGAGCACTTATTGAAAAAGTATAGAATGTGCGAACTGATGCGTTCCTGTTTCTTTTTCTTTCCTTTTTTATCTTCTCTTGTTTTCTAATCTTTTCTACCCTTACCTCATCCCCCAGAGTAGCCAACCTGACACTTAACCTGGTTAACCTCTCTGCCTTTCACCTCTTATATTCCTTCCTTCCATATTTTCTTTTGCTGTTAATCAGTCTGCTGTAGCGCTGTTGAAGAAACACTATATTTGGGTGCTTCCGTGAAGAAGAGAATATTTGTTATATCATGTATATGATATACAATTGAATCATAAGGTGTACCAAGCAGAAGGCAGAGATAACTATTTTTTCGGGAAGTGAATTTGGTGGAAAATATGACGTTCTTGTGGTCTATATCGTTCATTAGCATCATTATTGCGATGCGCATCTAAGCAAAATAAAAACTACAATAGCTTTAACAAAAACCAATGCGTGGGTCCAACCGTGCCATAAGGGCTAGTCAGGTGAGCATCAACAAGAAAGAAGGAGAAAGCAGTTGAAGGCATTCAATATATAAGCACTCCGCTCCTAGAACCTTTGCAAAGCAAAGCTCTACATAAAAAGAAGCACACAAATGATTCGGCTTAGTTATCTAAGCTGTCCCATAGTTATTCAAAAATGACACTACCCCATTTTCATATAACCTTTACTAACTCTATCTATCAGAAATTGCTTTCTTTTTAGGCAGTAAATTATGAGGTTTATTTTTTTTAATGATTGTGGTACTTTCGCACGATTTATTTAATGCAGACGTTTTTCTTATGTAGATAAAAGGTACCCGTAACTGCATGGTGTATTATCTGTTATACTGACACGTTCACTTGTTTATCTTTTTTCAGTGAGCGCGTTTTACTGTACACCAAATGTTATTACTGAGCGCAGGACGAGCCTCCATGTATTGGGAGTTTATCGAATGTTATCCGCGGTTCTCCGCAGTCTGTTGTCACCGAGCCTTGTGCAATCTGATTGTATGCGCGACGCGAATCGTGTAGTACTCTCTGGAAGACTCCCGGGCCCCAGCGATTACTCTTGAACCATCGATGTCTCATCTATAAAAGCCGACGCGCTTGACCAACACCACCGAGATAGCAGAAGGCCTACGCACTCCAATCATGACGTCATGCTACCTCGCGCGACTGCCATAGAATCTAATGAGGATGCTCCCGCGTAAGCAGCAGTGATTTTGACGTCACGAATTTTGTCACACCAGCCTTGGCAATGGAAATTTTGTGCCAGGTAGCATGAGCTCATAGATCGGAGTGCGCAGGTCTGTGCTACCTAGGTGGTGTTGGCTTGACCCGCTGATAAGGTTTCGATGACCGCCGACTGTATTCGCCGCTATCGTTGTGCTTCTTGTGTAACTTGTATTGTGGGCACAAGTTCGCCCAATAAAAAGTTTGTTTCGTCAGTGACAGTTTTGCTACTGTGTTATTGACCGTCACTACCGCGTGACATTTGCTGGAGGTACTAGCTCGTTCATGTACCGAACGCGCCCGCAAAGCCATGATCCAAGCCCGAACCCAGAAGACAACACCGACGTCGCCAAGGGCCAGCGAGCTAGCCGCAGGCTGCCAGGACTGTCCCCGGACTACGGGCTTTACCTAAGCCGACCTGGAAGCTCGTGGGTATGTCAACTGCCACGATGACGGAGGCAGCATCCCCTGCAGCCATCATACTGAAGCGGACCAGGGAGCCACCTGACTTTCGTGGAGCTTCGTCGGATGATCCCGGAAACCTGGCCAGGAGACCTACGAAATAATCGCGCCATTCAACAACTGGGACTCCGAAGACAAGCTGCAGCATGTATAATCGCCTTAGAAGACGCCGCTATGACCGGGTTTGAGAACCGGGAGTCGACCTTCACAACATGGGACCTCTTCCGAGACGGCTTCCTGCTGATCATCACAAGCGTCGTGCCTAGATACCTGGGTGCAGCTGCTCAACGAGAACATCGTACTTTTTACGGAGGAGAAGACTCGCCTGTTCAGGCACGCCGACTCCAACATGCCCGAGGAGGGGAAAAATCTCTTGATGAGGGGTGTCAAGCAAGAGCTCTTCGACGGATTTATACGCAACCCTCCCAAGAATTTTGCTGATTTGTTTCTGAGGCCATGATAATTGAGAAGACGCTCGACATGTGGACAAGGAAATATAACCGCCGAGTACTGCAGCAAACATCATTGACATTCAAGCACTCGGCAGCGACGACCTGCGCGAGATCATCAGAGTGGTCGTTCTCGAGTAACTGCAGAAGCTCTTGCTCAGATCGCAGCGACAAGTGGCCTCAATCGCCGACATCGTCAAAGAAGAAGTTCACCGATAACTTGGAGTTCCTGATGTGCTGCCGCAATCGCCACTACCCCAGCCGGAAGCAATCACATATGCCGCCATTGTCGACCGCCAGGGTCCCCCTCAGCTACCGCGCAAGGGAATTTCAAGGCGAGATGTTCGTCGTCCGCCACCAGCACGCACGCCCGTCGCCTAACGCAGCTAGCCGAGGAAGACGGACTTTGGCGCGCCCCCGATCACTGCCCGCTCTGCTATAACTGCGGGGAAGCCGGCCACGTTTGCCGCTGATGCCCATACCACGACTTGGGACTGCGAGGGTTTGCCGTCAACGCAACGCACCCGCAGCAAGGTTAACGCCCTCGTGATATTGCCGACTACCTGGCCACTGGTCAGTGGGGCCCTCGACGACCGTCCCGTTCGCCGTCGCCAGGATGCTGTCGCCGCAGCGCCGACCATACATTGGCCCAGCCCGGGGCCGGTCCGTAATCCCCTATCCTGAAAACAAAAGCAGCAACCGACGAAGGTGCGGTTGCTGTACGTCGAAACGACGAAGACACTCCGCCGCCACCGACGACGCTTCAATATCTATCTCGACGACTCAGCAATGACACGCCACCATCGTTACGATGTCAGGAAGCCAAGAATACCCCGACGAAAGATGAGCTGACACGCCATGTACCAGCCACAGGTCATCGCGACGCAGCCGTGATCCGATGCCAAGTCCTAACTGCAATGCAAGACAAAGAACCACCGCCCTCCACGTGCTTATCGACGGCCACGCAGTCGCCGCCTTAGTGGACATAGGAGCCGACTACTCCATCATCAGTGGACTCTTCGCCTCCCAGTTAAGGAAGTTAAGACTGCGTGGGACGGCCCTCAAAGTCTGACTGATAGAAGGCAACTAGTAACGCCGACTGGAATCTGCACGGCAATAATTACGGTTCATGACCGGAACTGCCCTGCCACCTTCGCTATCCTCGAAAAGTGTTCACAAGACGTCATTGGTGGCATAAACTTCCTGAACCAACACGCGCAGTTATCGCCCTGAAGTCGAATTTGATAATGATGTACGAAGATCACGATACCACCGGAGAGCTCTTGTAGTCATCACGCCTTGAGTGTGCTCGAAGATCAAGTGAGGATCTCACCTCGCTCCAGCATTGTCCTTTCCCTCGGCACGGAATCACCCTCCAACGTAGAAGGGGTCATTGAGGGCGATTAACGTATACAGCATGATCGTGAAACTTGCGTCGCAAGAGGGACCACTCCACGGGACGGAGCAAAAGCCAAAGTGATGATGACCAACTTGAGCCAGGAGTTCAAGCACGTCAACAAGGGCACGACGATCGCATACCTCGAGGATATTGTGAAGACCAGCAATGCGTTTCTCCTCTAGAATTCTGCCGCATCTACTCTGACGACCATAGTTCCCGAACAGGACTTTGACATAAATTCAAGTCTCTCCATGAGTAAGCAGCCAGTCGTTGACTTATGCATTGGGGGCATTTCTTTGTGCATCCCATGGAGGGGGATCTGTATGCCTTTTTGTCCTTTTTTGACGCCCTCCTGTTTTAATAGTCTCAGTCTACTCTCTTGCATCAAAATGATTCAACTACCGATTAGACGAGTTAGTCAAACTTCTTTAATCCTACAACCTTTAGGTAAACATAGTCTAAACGTCACAGCTACCGTTCTTTATGCACAAGAACGTCAAGGCGGCGTCAATTTGCTTCCTAGTGCATTACAGCTGTTTACATTATGAGACGTGCGAGAAATCTGATGTAAGGAGCCATTTTGGTATTCTATTGAACGCCGATAATTAAAGGCAACAAGATTTCGTTCACTGAAGGCCGACACGCTTAGAATACATTATACCTTATATATTCCAGCTTCCGCTTGAGTATTAGGCGAGAGCAAGGCATATACCACATTGACGTACACATAATCAATCAATCAATCATTTATTTATCGTTCCCAGGAACAATCATGAGGTCTAGGTGCTGGCGCACGTATACATAGAAAAAAAATACAGCAGGGAAATATCAGTAAAAAACAATGAATAAAAATAACAATCTTGTGTACATACCTGTAACCGTAGGCGCAAAATGAAAAATCAGAAAAAGGAGGAGAATGGACGTTGCACAATATGTAAAACAAAGACACAACAACAGAAAGCTCAGAGCAGAATGAAGGCAGAGAGTTGTGAAAAATATCAATGTCATGAAAGTGGGCGTTATAAAGACTGTATTTTGTGGACGGTTGAGTGTTGGTGGTGACAGGCAGCAACATAGAAAGGTCTGTGTTCTCTGGTGATCTTGCGCGGAATACGAAACATGATACAACTGAGGAGTTAGGGGCACATGAGGATACCCTGCAGGAGTTTAAAAAGGAACAGCAGGTCGTCGCGATTACGTCGGCAGCGAAGTAAGGGCAATGGCAATAATCCAACAGTTCTAGAGCAAGGCCCAGCGTCCGTGTTAGCAAAGCGGTGATGATATATGCTTAAAACTTTTTTCTGGACCCGATCTATAATGTCACTGTTGGATCTAGAAATGCCGTTCCAGACGACCAATGCGTATTCGAGTTGAGGAAGACAGATTGATGTGTACAACTTAAGAAGCGGTGTAGGAGAATCGAATCCTCTCGGCATTCTGCAAACAGAGCCAAGAGTGCGCATGTCCCGCATGCAACTCCTTTAGTGTGAGCTGAAAAGTGTAAGGTTGTATCAAAAAGTACACCGAGATCATTGGTCTCACAGACTTTACACAATGGCACAGAATCTACTGAATAAGAAAAAGAAATGCAGGCTATCCAGAAGGCCCAGGAAAGAGCGGAGCGTCACGGCGTTCTGTCCTCTACGTGGGCGTGGCCACCGGTTACAACGGCCTCCCGTTAGGGGGTCCTGACAGTAGCTCCTCAGTATCAAATAAAGTTCGTTGTCTGTCTGTCTTGCTGTTTTGCGGGCGAAAGTCATGACTTTGGTCTTAACAGCATTCTAGGTGAGGTTATTATCTGTGCACTATTTAGAAAAAGAAAGCAGGTCAGACTGCAGAATGCGACAGTCATCAACAGTAAGAATTGCCTTAAAATCTTCATGTCATTATTAAAAATAAAAAAGGAGTGGTCCTAACACTGATGCTTGAGAAACGCCGCTGGTTACCATGTACGAAGACGTTTGGCCGTTGACTTTAACAAAACATGATCTATCAATAAGACAACTCTGCAAGATATATACAATTGACGCGTCAACACCAAATTCCGTAATCTTGACGAGAAGCAGTGAATGGCTTACCACATCAAAAACTTTACTGAGGTCGCAATATATGATGTCTACTTGCCCCCTTTGAATTACCGGCGCGGAGATCTGTGTTAAAGCTTGCGAGATTTGTGATAGTGGAGCGGCTAATGAGGAATCCATGCTGATTAGGAATCAATCTGTTCTTCACAGTACAAGACAATACGTTGTGAAGAGCAAGCTCAATAACCTTAGACGTGACACAGGGAAGAGAAAACAGGCGATAATTTGAAATATCGGTTTTACAGCCAGACCTAAATACAGGAAAAACACGAGCAGTTTCTCACATGTGAGGAAATGTGGAAGTAGTGAACGAGTTATTAAATACAGATGTCAATACTAGAGCAAATATACTGCCGTAAGCTTTTAGAATTGCGGAGGGGATGCCATCAGGGCCGCAGGATAGGGAAGGCTTCAAGCGCTTAAGGCATTCGTGGACAAGCGTTTCATCAAACACCTGCACTAGATGTAGGAACCCTCGTGTGCTGCTGACTGACACCAGCGTTGAAACCTGCATCTTTATATAAGGAAGAGAAATGGGCTGCAAAACAATCCGCGACTGCTTGGACTTCTGCCCCTCTACAGTCAAGTAAGGTAAAACCCTCTCCGCGTGTATTGGAGCGCTTACGGATATACTTCCAAAATTCCGCCGGCAGGTCGGATGCGTCTTTTCCACGAATGCCATATATGAGTCTTGATCCCGCTTATAGAGACGTTTACAAAGAGTTCGAAAATAGCGGAATTATCTCCACTCATTAGGCACAGGACTTGTGGATTTACGGTGTACGCGATCTTTATGCTTTAGGGCAGTTATAGGTTCAAATGAGAACCAGTGGGGATATTTAGAGCGCCTAGGACTGTGGACTGTATTTGCGCAATCCGCTCAAAACAAGCTCCGTAAACTGATCTATTTGGTCATGAACATTGGTTTTATCTGTGGCCAGGGACCAATCTGTGGTGGACAAGAAATCATACAAGTCAACATAATCACCCCACTTGAAAGCAAAGCGAAAAGATTCATTAATGCCAGTGGGGAAGCTCTGTCTCAAGGCTGACACAGAGGTAGTTATCGAAAAGAGGGGTGAAACTTATCGGGACGAGCAAGGGAAATGTCGGAACGGGAGACATCTATAGCTTGAGCATTCGAGAGGCTAAGGTCGAAAACGTTGCCACAGGAATTGGCGATGAAGTTCTGCTGTGGAAGAGAACAGAAGGACAGAAAGTCTAACAACAGGCAGCATTTTTTCTCTGTGTAATGATTATAATGAGAATATGTAAGCGTGCTCCAATCAATTTCTGGCGTGTTAAAATCACCAAGAAGGATTACTCTGTGCTTGAGATGGGAGGATAAGATACCTTAAATAGAAGAGATGACCTCATCAAACACGACAGGAGATATATTCGGTGGAACGTAGAAGGTTCCGATTAATAATTTTTCACAGCGCGCTAGGATGACTTCAAGCGAAATCGATTCCTGTACACTTTCTATGTCGCTGCGCCTTACACATGTCAGTGAGCTGTCAACGGGAATAAGTACGCCACCACCTTTTTTTGAACTGCACTGATGTCCCGGTCACTGCGAAAGGCGTTGTAATGTGGCGTAAAAAATGTGCGGAGAAAATTTCACTGCAGAGTGAAGTTTTGGAAATAACAAAAATAGGAAAGGAAGACGAAATGACATAGGCGAAAAATTCACGTGCCTTGGTGCGAAGTCCATGAACGTTTTGGTACAAAATGTCCCGATAATAATAATAATAATAATAATAATAATAATAATAATAATAATAATAATAATATTGTATGTCTTGACCACCTGGTCATAAAAGATAAGCGTCATTCATTACTTTAGTAACAACCCCATTTAATTTATCGTTTACAAAAAAGGCAAAATGCGGGAACGAATCTGGTTTAACTCGATTTGCAAAATTTTGTCGGGGTGCGAAAATTTGGTTTTACCGGGTTTTACCGATACACGAAGGACCGAAAATATGCAGGGCGCTAGGAGCTATGTAACCCACACCCACGTGCATAACAGTTATGGGCGTGGGTGTGGGTTATTTTCTGTGTGGGTCATTGTAAATTTTCCTTACTGCTTGGCGAAGCTCAGTTAACGGTTCTGCAAAGCACACGATAGCGATATACGTAGTGGAGCGGAACAACCTACGTTAATACTTTGGTGATTTCGTGTAACAGTTGCTTGGCTTGTCCAGTTTCACTTCACTGCTAAAAAAACATACCTCTTGGTTTCACCCAGCAACAACGTTCTCACCCAGTACCCTGCCCCTCTCTCACCTTTCTATACGGGTCACAACTGATTGTTTATTTTTGAATCATGCCGAATAAGACAAATGCTTAGCTGAGGTGGCCACTGCTTATTATGTTAAACGCAGCGAATTAAACTTCTGTTTAGCTCTGCATTTGTATGACATCTCTGATAAATTCGAGGCACTAAAGTAAATTGCAAGCTTCAAGTACAAATTTATCTGTGTACCCACTGAAGGAACGCAGATGTAATGAAAGGTCCTATATAAATAACATATCTACGATAGAACGCGGAACACGGCAGGGCATTACCAGTGGAACTGGACACACTAAGCGTTGCACCCTGCTAAATTATAGGTGCAAGGTTGATTCCTGACTGTTGTGGTCAGTGTTGCTACACATGCGCTCGATGTCTTAATGAAACATACAGCCAAGCGACACTGGTTGAACTATTTACGGTAATTAGGTGCATGAAAAAGTGTGCCCGACTTCTTACTAGCAACAAGAAATATCTGGGGACGTTCGCTACGCCAGCAAAAGTTGTTCGTGAATAACCACAGACTAGCCTTCGCAGTTAGTACGGTCTTCGTACAGCTTCCTGCTCTTTGAACTTCTAGAAAATATACACCATAGATTAGGTGGCGAGAACGATATTTATGTGAGACATAATAATAATGCTAAACTTGGTTCTTGCTCTTTAATAAAGGATTATGTCTGCTCGCAGTTTGGTAACAGCAGCAGCAGTCCACACAGTTAATCCATATTGGATATGCATTGAGTGCGGTTTTGTGTCCGTTTCGTTCTCGGGTGGCGTTATAGGCATGGGTAACAACTTGCTTTACTTAAAGAAAACCGTATTAGCTTATAGAACCCTACATGTTTGTTTGTCGTAAGCAAAAGGTACGTTAAGAAATCCAGGCAGTCTGGAGAAATAGTCAAGTTCGGATGCTAGTGTTTGACAAATACGCTTACATACGGAAACTTACCGGAGGTCGAAAGTGCTGCTCGACTGTCCCGACGAAATGTTTTCTTTTTCATGTGAAAACGTAATGCCTTGCCAACATTGGCACGTTAATTCATTTTTGTTTTTAATGACCGAACCTACGAAAGACGCTTCACACAGAAATATGTGATACAGCTGTGGCATAGCTGTCATTGGGGACTGGCCTAATTTTTTTTTCCTATTTCGCTCTTTTTTTTATTTGGCGTCGCGGCTTGAATTACAGGCCGCTGAACTCTAAGCTGACTTTTAGACGAGATGTACTATGTGTATCTACAGAATTGAGAAGTGTTGGAGCACACGGTTTCTTTGTACTGCTCAGAGAAAGGACACTCATGACCAAATCCGGTGTTACGATTGTAGTTCCCGGTGCCTCAACTTTGGTCATCAATACGCGTGCCAACAATTATTCACCAGGTTAGGAAAAACAGAAAGAAAAATCACCAACGATGACGATACTTCATAATGCAAATTTGGAACGCAGCTGTTTAGCTGTTATAAATTCGCGATATATTGTGGCAAGGAATTGGATTCTGAACGACAGGGTGCTCTCGGTTGCGGCGCTGAGCCCCTGCTCGGGCAGCTCGTTTAGCAGCAGCGGCAGACAAAGCATTTCCAGCGGTTGCGTCATTCTTTGTGCATCAAGAAAGCGTGAGCACGGGAACGCGTGGCTCGCGGGGAACAAATTCTGTAGCGGCAGCGGCGCTGCAGGCGACGTAGCGATAACGTAGCGTATGGGCAGTGGGTCCGAAACATTTTCTTTTCCGCGCTCGCCGCGTGCCTGGTTACCGCTGGCGCTACGTTTTTGCGGCCCATAGCTCCGATGCACCCTCCTGTCTGCGTCCCTCCTCGCGCCTCTTCCCTGTCACTTTGTTCATCGCCCGCTGCGCGCCGCGTTCGCTCTTATCTTCCGCTGTGCTCGTTGGCTCGGTTATGCCGGGAACGTTGACGCTCGCCACAGGAACGGGCGCCTAAGAGCGGCGCTGTTAAAAGCAGCGCCACACTGTTCGTGTTTCATTTTATGCCGGCAGTGATCCGCACAGGTAAATAAATCTCCATTACTTTCGTCGTAAAAAAATACTAGGGGCCCTACTACAACTAATATGACTTGAAGGCGAAAGCACGAACTCAATGACAAGACTACCAGGTTTTCGCTGAGTCATCTTCACTACAAGCCCATATTTTGCCAAGCCAATTTTGCAAGTCATGCTTCTTTCACCAAACTCGGACCGTGACTTAGCACTTACTTTTGCTGGGTCATCGTCAATCTGAACCCGTATTATGCAGTCATTTTTGCAAGTCATCCTTTATTCACCAAACTCGGACCGTGACTCGGCACATCATCACTCTTGGCAAAGAATTGGAGGAAAACACAGGCACCACTGCTCACTAACCTACTGAGAACACCCCTTCCATTCTTTTTCACCTCACATTGCACTCTGTCTTAAGTCCAGAAATTTACTATGTAGAAAAATGCTCTAATTTTATTTTCCCTTCTAAAACTTTTGCCTGCAGAAGCCATCAATCTAGAGGTTTTTTTTATTTTCCTCGATAATATGTTCACATCCACCAATTGCGCAACGCGGGTTCCACGCTGATGCTCTCAAAGTTATTTGCATTGAACACATCTCGGCTTCCACTTGCAAAAATGGCTGAAAAGTAGATTTAGTCACCCTCATGAAAATCTCAAATATCCCCCAAAAGCACACGGTTGAGTTTATCATAGAATTAGATACCCCAATTTTACAATGTGTTTAAACTTATTTTTAAATTGAAAGTGGCTATTGTGGCTTCTAATCAAGACGTTGGGTGCGCAACACAGTGTATGCAACCATCAAAGGCCTTCCTCTCACTTCCGGAGGTGCGAACGGTAATAATGAACTGGTCCAGTGATCACGTACATAAAAAATAATGCTTTAAACCTGAAGTGCTCTGCCCTAGTGCGCCCCTTTTCTTGAACCCTAGGTGGGAAGCTATACTTCTGAACTGGCGTAAAAAATAGATAATAGGGAAGACATGAAAATATACCCTATTTATGTCATTTAAAATTCAGATTGACAGTAGTTTGTGATTGCTACCTTATATTTGCGTGGTGTTAAATTATGCCAGCAGCAAAACCAAGCATGAGATTTTTCTTTTTACAGCCAACACAGGCACCCTGCTCATTGTAAGTGTAATTTCACTAAACGAATCTGCAGTCTCATTCTAGCACTCTTTTTTGACACGTGGATATATCTGTTGAGAGGCCACACAAAAAATTTGTCACTTGTCGCAAAAGTAATCATCTGTTTTTCAAACCATATTTGCAACTTTTCAATTAAATTTGGTCCTATTGAATGTATCCAGAGAGCTTACTTTATCTTGACTCGCATATGGTGCCAAACCAATGTCAATTTTTACATTTAAAGAAAAAAAAATAAAACCGGCCGTGGAACCTCAGTCCAGCACCAAGGTTACAAAACTGTTACTAAATATAGAATATTGGTCATTGTTAGCACACTTCGTAAACCCATCCCCTCCTCTAGGTGAGACATCTTGTGTATGGATGGATTAGCGGCAGTGGTGGTATGGTGCGCATCTCATTTCTGATGTTATGAGCAAATATAATTCCTAACGAGAAGTCGGCCTCTTTGGCTTACCTAAAACAAAGGAAACCAGCCGCCAGAGTAAAGGGAACATACCGAGTGGTGTTAAGAAAAGTATAAAGACTACACTCCGCGTACACAAGTGGCCAACAACAACACAAATGTGATGTTAGAAGAATGAGTGGAGATGACATAATATGGAGTTAAACAGCCTGTAAAGAAACCCGTCAAACTTGTGAGACCGAATTTAGTATACTCTGCTTATGCTGCACTTGAAGCTGATTGCATTATGAAGTGCTCATATCTGCAGTCATTTAAGTGTGAACAGTGCAGCATGCAGTTTTTGTTTAACCTAGCAAAAAGCAAACAGCGCCAAAACTTACCAAAAAGCAAACAAGTGGTGCCACAAACACCGCCTGTGACACATCCTATGCAACGTGTCCAGTGTCCCCCCCCCCCCCCCCCCTGTCTGGTTATGCCACTGCTCAAGGCATTATTTTGAGGATAATATTTGCAGTTGGCATGAAAATATTGTTCTCTAGTTCAATGGATAGTACTGGGTGTGATTCCAAGAAGGGGTATAAATATAATAAGGCGGTAAACACATTCCAATCTGCCCTGCAATAGTAAAGTGCAGAGCTTACACTTTGAAACCCCAGAGGAAGGTTGATATGCCTGTTCGTAGGACATAATTCTCAGACTCATACTAGAAAATGTACAGGCACACCGAAAACAGTAAACGTGGAGACCGAGCCAATAGCAACAATGCAGAACGCCCCTGCCACTGTAATCCTAAAACAATAGCCGTTATATTCAATTCCGGTACATAACTCTCCACATGACCAGTCACCGAGTTCATGCACATAAGCGCCAGTTCACATTGGCACCGTGCTCGAAAATCGGAACACGAGACACAAAATCAGACAAATTCAAACCACTTTATTACATTAGCAAAAAGAGGTCAGTCTTATTCAGCCCAAAACACAACTTCCCAATGCGTATTCAGGCAGTTCAAGATTACACGCCCAACTGACATCACGCAGCTTGCAGCTGTGTGTGCCTGCGGCAAGTTTCTAACTGGCACCAGCGCTTCATGTAACTTCCGTGGCGGCAGATTACCCATGGACGAAACACACTTTCAAGCGCGTGCCTTAATATAACGAAAGCAACCAGCCAGAAAGTGGACGCCTTTTTTCATGTAACCCGTTAGTTAAAGAGCGTTACCACACACAGTAGACTGCCAAACTGAATAAATTCAAACACATAAAACGCACGCTAAGGACGCTCCGCCTAGGTGCGGAATCGTGGGTAGGTGAACAAACGTTCATATGCGACCGCGCGCCTCACTTATTCATGGTTCACTAAGCGTTTGCGATTTTCAAACTCTTATGGATAGCGGAAAGTGATAAAATTACATGCAGTCATCGCGACGACTGCATTTTTTCGATTTACATCGAATGACGCAGCACGCATACCTTGTCAGTTGGAATTCGCGGCGGCTAATCTGCGCGATCACTGCATGGCGATAGCATGTCATATACGCAGGATGTGCCGCGTAAGTTAGAAATCACTTACCGTGTAGGATTTCTTGTTCAATCCAACGAACGATGAACGACTGTCCTCTTTTCGTGGCGGCGAATTATGGCTGCCACAATATTTTTCTTTGATGGCCTTGGCGTCTGCCGCCTACCCGCTGAACGGATCGTCTCGCTCCGGTGCTATGCTGTTCCGCGATGTTGTGCGGGCGCGCGGTGGGGCAACTCCGTATAAAAAAGTAGTGCGCTGAATACCGCACCCGTTAGCGCTTTGGATGCCTGTTTTCTTACAAAACAAGCGATGTGCTCCTTGCTCTGCGGGCGTGAGCGATACATCGTCATGTTCCGGACCAGCCTCCTGCAGTTCAAGCAGTAGCATATGCTACCTTTTGCTCTCTGTTGCCGCAAGAGTGGAATGGGCATTCTACTCTCTCTCAGAAGGGCATAGTTTAAAGAACATTTCACTCTCTCGTTGTAGATAGAGTGAACAATGCATTTCACTCCATCCGCGTTTTGCGATAGTAAAACAATGTTTGAAGAGTACATCGGCCCCTTCACTACAGCGTTTTCTTTTAGACTGCAGTCGATGGACAAAGGCGACAGTAGTACCACTCACCATAGGGAACGTCACAAGCGTAGCTTAGCAGGATGACCAGCAAGTTAGTAGTGCCATAATGTCAAGTCACGCTGAACGGGAACAGTAACTGTGCTGACGAAACCAACTACGCCGACCAACAGTAACTGCGCTGAAGAAACTATGACAGCATCGAACTTCCTGGCCTCTCGCCACAACGCAGTCCACAGCACGCCTTGTTTGACTTTGGCCGCAAGAGAGAAAGGGTATGCTCACACGGCATGCTCTATACTCGCAAGCGCCCGGATGCTTCGCGCTTCGTAGCGATCTTTGCCCCACTTCACTTCCAAGCCTGCTTTATGCCGAGCAGAGGAAATACAACGAGGGGAATGGGGGAGGTGGAAGGGCAGTGCCGCTAGCGGGTATGCGCCGGCGCCGACTTTCACTACCGGTGCTCCGTGAAAGACACGAGTAAAAGCGGAGGGGCACGTTCGGGAATGGGAGGGGTAAATCGCGGTTGCAGGGCAGAGCCGCGTATTCCCGTGCTTGAGCTTTTTTTTATGCATTCGTGCGATGTATCCAGCATCGCATTGCCATACCGGCAGTGAATTTGCAATGGTTTCTTTGTGCTTAGTTCGGCAAAATAAAAACAGAACTCACTGAGATCGACTCGCGAAATGCATCTTTAGCTCAGGGCTCACAATGACTCAGACTCATGGGTAGGTCTAAGTCTGAGTGAGACGACTCATCAGTGAGTTTGCCAACTTATGCGATTGATTAAATCTAAATATTAAGCAGTTCGCAAAGCTCGCGGAGCTACCATCGCTTTTATTTCTGACTAGTATAAAGACCAGTTTTTTACGTAGGGGTCAAACGGGTAAATAAGAGAGTGTACTGAAGGAGTGTGCTGGTCTGGGCTGGTTGGTACATCATTAGCAAGGGAACAAACATCGCTAGGACGGGACGAAGTGAGTAGACAGACAAGGCGCTGATGTGTAATATTTCGGCAATGACTATGGTGAGTGGCTCATTTACTTCTTAATTGCATGCACTTACGTAGCCAGGATTTTTTTCGGGAGAGTGGGGGAGAGGAGTTGGGCTGGCGATATCTGAAGGTACAGAGAAATTTTGGAGGGCACGGAGGGGAGGGAACATACCTAGTGTGCCTCCGCCTCCACCCATGGCTACATGGGTAGAGGCGGAGTGGAGGCGGAACCTTTGTTTGCATGCTAGCACAATCGACGATTGTATCTCTTGGACAGTCATGTTTCATCGCCAGTACTCTACAACATGCTCACGAAGGGATTGTACTGAGTTTCATAGCACTTTGATTAGAATAACATGCTGCAAGGATGATGGGCAACACGAGAACAAGGTGAAAGCAGGACCAACCGTTTCGCCAAGTGGACTCCAACTTTCGACAAGGCAAGTGTCTACAAGGCAATGCTACAAGGAAACACCCCTGGGCACATGGTCTGCCCAAACACAATTCTGGTGCGTAAGGTTGCCTGCAAAGCCGTAAGAAAGGGTGACGTGCGCGAAGCAGCACGTAAAACCTCAGGAACTCTCACGTGCACAGATATAATGAGCAATGCGTTCGAACATCTGCGAGTAACGCGCGTTGTCTGAAATTGGGGAATTCGAGTAAAGATAGCATGCAGTTAAGCTTTCAGTACTGGAGTGGGAAAAATATGCATTGAGTAAATATATTAACTATATGTTTCAGCATAAACCCCTAACAATGTATTGTTCGCGTTTTTATACCATGGAAATAAACCAATCATGAGTTGGAGGAGCTCGGGTGCTCTTCATTCCTTGATTTTGCAGAGCTGGTTCAGGCGATACTCCAGATACATCAGGTTTTTAACTTTGCAGAGCTCCCGCGGTTGAGAAGAGCCTTTCTGTATCGGCGGATGAAGCTGGTAGAGCCAAGAACGTTTTCGCCAGGCAGATGAGGACAAGGTATTTGAATTCGTTCGACTTCGGTTTTTCTGTTTTCCGGCGAGGACGATGCGCTGTCGCCCAACTGCTCGTCGGGCAATTCAAAGGCTCACTGGCTACTGAGCCTTTTTTCAGTTTGTGCATGATCGTCGCTTCTTGTGTGAAGAAGGAAAATTACAATTATTGCATATGTATTTGTGTGATTTCGACCTATATTCTCACCATCCTATAAATGGTACCAACGTACCAAGGTACCAACGTACGCACCAAGAAACGACTGTCCCGTTCAAAGAGTTACAGGAGAGTGACGTACCATGGTTCTGGTCTCTACTCGTTTTAAACAAGTGTTGAAAGTAGCTCGCTCAAAGCATGTTTAGTTTCTCGTAGCCTAAAGTTTTTAAACGAATTTGAAAACGCTGTGCTCCGTTTCATAGACAAATCGGTGGATGCTACTCAAGTAGTGTGGTCTTAGAGGTCTCACTCCCCGCGTCTCGCAGATCGCAGCGCAGTTGCTCTTTATCTGCGACGCTATCTAAATATAAAAACTACATTATACATTACAACTAAAAATTTTATGCATAAGTTTATCCCGAATCACACACTATTTCTTCAATTTTGTGCTTCCATTGTATGGCGATATTTGTTTGGTCGCGAGTGTACATGCGCTGTGGCTTCCGGTCGCGGAAACATGTTTCCCTCCTTGTTTGGTAGTTTGACCTTCAATGCATTTCATGTAATGAATACGTCGTATATCTCGACATAAAAGTGTGCAATCTAATTTTATATTGAAATATTTTGACCCGTACTTATATATTTATTGCATGTGTGACGCACTATGTTTTAGACACGTTGGCGAGGAGGCAGAAAAGCCACTATTGCTTTCCTGGCGTTACCTGCAATTTATGAAACAGAATACGTACTCTTGTAGCTAACTTCGAAACGTCTAGTGTAACTTATAAACTGGAGAGGTCAGTACTCGCGGGTAATGCGTTGAGCTTAACCCTCATTTTCCAGAAGTTCAATGATTGATGAAACTCCTTTACTTCGAAAATTTGGAGCAATTAAAACGATGATATAAACATTGTTGAGGTCAGGCCCTACTATGATTTCGCGGCAATTGTTTCTTCTCAGGGACATGAACATAAACTGCAGAAACAGTTTTGCTCACAATTCAGGCACGTATGCAGATACTGACACGATCTTGGCTGCTTCATGGTGTAAGAGGCTTTTCGCTAATGTTGACTTGCGATGGATAGAGCCTTCGGGGAAGAACTTATCATTGAATGGGCGCACTGGTCGAATCATTGATTCGCAATGGTTGCGAATCAGTAATTACAGCCCGCCACGAACGTGCCAAATCGCTCACGTTCTAACACAGTCGTCCTTAGCGGTCTGATTAGCTGCGCAAACAGAGTCCGACGGGGTTGGCCTTTCTACATGTGCGCGCAACACAGGGTCCACAGCAGCACGCTTCGCATGAGCACGGGCCGGCACGGAAGCAACACTGGGTAGCCGAGAAGCGCTGAGTCGCGGCTAAGGCCCGTCCACGGTAAAGGCTCGGTGACTCGCTGCACGCCATTTGCCATTTGCGGGCCGCCGTTCGACAGTGGTTTTGCTCGCGAACGGCGAGATTTCCTTGCCGTAGAGATGATGAGACCGGCACCCATTTGCCCATTTGCGCGGCAGCCTCTGCTGAAACGCCTGTTTCAAGTATACTGGTAGGGTCGTCTGCTACACGGTGCGGCACATAGAAGCCGACGAGAAAGAGGTTTGAAGGAGTGCCCGTGGCACGCGGAATTCGGTACATGGACACAGAAAGAAAAAGAAGAAATGAAATCCTGAAGTTGAGCTGACGTATTGTCTCTTTGTATCAAGGCTTGTCCGTCCCCGACGACGAAGCCTGCTCTTTCCTTCCAAAAGGCTCTCGCCTTTACATTTGGTGCCGAAAACCCGGGAGCAGGACTTCCACTTGGATGGGCCATGGAGCGCTTGAAGAAGATGTGTGCAGCTAGAAGAGCTCAGCAGACGCGACTTGTGAAAGAGATAAGTGACCCCATTGAAGCCAACGAGTTCAACCTGACAACGCTCCAGACTATCCTTCAGCGTCTCGAGAAGAGCACGAATGAGCTCACGAAGATCAACGGTGAGCTTCATGCCGAGATGTCCGAAGATGAGGTCGTAGCTGACTACGATACCGTACAGGAATATGAAGACCAGGCCGCAGGCGCTCTGGGACTGCTGCGACACCATATTTTGGAGCTGTCTAATCCTCCGACCACCGGTACGAAAACCAAGAGGTTACATCCCGACAGACGAGCCCAGAGTGAACTTACACACTCACAAAGGAACTAAAATCAGGCTAGTCGAAGGAATCAAAGTTCTTGGATTCTACATAGAAGCGAATAATGCGAACTATAGAACAATACAGCATATCTCAAATAAAACCGATGAAGTAATTAGGCTACTAAGGAGAATTACCAATAGACACAGAGGCCTGGGGGAAGACAGTGCTTTGAGGCTAGTTCATGCTTTCGCTCTCTGTCATTTCACCTATGTTGCTGGATTATTAAAATGGACGCAGGTAGAACTTAACAAACTTCACACGATGATTAGGAAGCTCATTAAAGCTACCCTAGGAATACCGATTAACACTGCAACCGAGAGATTGATGAGTCTAGGGGTGCACAACACAATAGAGGAAATTGCGGAGGCTCAGCAGCTTGCGCAACAGGAAAGATTGGCAAAAACACGAGCCGGCAGGAATATACTACAGGCAATAGGGGCAGAGCTAAATAGGTCAAGGCGCCCACTGGAGGATGAAGTGGAGTTGCGAGCTGAGATTAGGGATCTGATTAGAACCACCCCTCTCCCTAGAAACATGCATCCAGAGCACAATATCAAAAGGAGAAAGGCAAGAGCTAAAGCACTCTTGCGGGAGATACAACAGCAGAATCAAGAGGCGGCTTTCGTAGATGCTGCCTGGGTGACAGGGAAAGAAGCATATACTGCCGTAGTAGCAAACATTCAAGGGAAGGTGCAAGATGCCATCACTGTATTTACGAAAGATTCCATGGTGGCGGTGCAAGTGGCAATTGCTCTAGCCATCAGGAACAATAAATGGACTTTTATTTACAGCGATTCGAAAGCTGCTATAAAGGGTTTCGATAAGGGCTACGTGGCCGCGGTTGCAGCTAAACTTATTGAAAACACTATGAGTATGAGAACTGAAATCCAGTGGTTTCCTGCGCATATGGGAGAAGTGGACGAGACCCGGGCTAACCTCAATGAGGTTACTCATGACTTGGCACGAGGACTTGCTAGCCGTGACAGTCACAACCGAGCCGTCCACCACCAGGCCGGGGAATTTAGATATAAATTATTAACATATAACGAGATTACTAAACACTACTATCTAGGACGCAGACAATTTCCATTGCCACATTCAAAGCTGAACAGGGCTCAGGCAGTTTCAATGAGACTATTACAAACAGGAACTTATCCCACGCCGTACCACCTTGATAAAATGTATCCAGAAAGAGAAGTCAAGAAAGATTGTCATGCGTGTAATGACATCATTGGGATCAGACACATGCTCGCGGGATGCCCTGCGACTCTCACCAACCCTGAAGAAGAATGGCTCCATTGGAAGAAGATGCTAGAGAGTTCATCTTTTCAAGATCAGCTACGGGCGGTCCAGAGGGCCCACGATGTCGCTGAAGGGCTGGGCCTAACGGTGCCATCGTGGGAGCGGCCCGCCTCGACTTGAAATAGTCGAGCCTCAGGACTTTTGTAAATAAGAAGTTTTTACACACACACACACCGGTACAGGTGTTCGTGTAGAGCCGCCGCCCATACAAACTACCGGCGCGTTGCCTTCTGGCGAGAACGGTCCCCAAGTGAGTGCTCCTGCCGCACTTGAACCAAGACTGTCCAAATTGGACCTGCTGAGATTCGATGGATCAACGATGAAGTGGCCGTCATTTTGGGACGTGTTCCGCCACAGCGTGCATGAGAACTCTCGTCTCAGTGACATAGTCATGTTCCAGTATCTCCGCTCTCTTCTGGACGGCCCGGCAGCCAAGGTTATCGCAGGGATCCTTACTACCGAGAACAGTTACACCGATGCTATTCAGATTCTCAAGGAACGTTTCGGGAACGCCAAGGTCATCGAGGCCAAATACCTTGAGAACCTGCCTACCCTCACTTCGGTGAGCTCTTCAGCCCATGTCACGGGATTGCGGAACCTGTGCGATTTAGTACAGGTGAATATAAGAGGACTGAGAGGTCTCGGAGTACCTGCGTCGTCGTATGCAGCAATGCTCGGCGAAGTGTTAACGAAAGCCATTCCTCAAGACGTCATGGCAAATTACCAAAGACACAGAAGCCTTAAGGCAAATGACGATCGGAAGCTAAGGTCAACAGCGGAGCATGACCCTGAAGATCTCCTGCAGTATTTTCGCGTCGAAGTTGACTGCAGGGAGAGAACAGCTCACGGTCCATTAGAGGGGTCCAGCAGACAGTACCTGCTGCCCAGATCCTGTCGCCGACAGACACCAGCGTCATGGGCAGCAGTGCTTAAGAACAGCGCCACTGGAACGTGCGTCTTTTGTGAGAAGCATCATGCAACATCAGAGTGTGACTCCTCCTTGGAACACAACGAGAAAAGGGGTCTGCTCACGGCAAGCGGCAGCTGTTTCCGGTGCACTACAAAGGGACATCAGGCCCAGGATTGCCCCGGCAATGTTAGTTGCACCCACTGCGCCGGCAGACATGCCTCATCCATGTGCTATAAGAACAGATCGCAGGCAGTTAGACCTGAACTAAAGCAGTCTCTCAGCAGCGCATCGATGCATGCTACACAAGTAGGCAGCAAGAACCGTTCCAGATTTGACACTGCTATTCTACTTCAGACGTTTAGAGCATGGATTCGTGGCCGCAATCTTTGCTGCTATGTACCAGGCATTCTTGACAGTGGCAGCCAACGTACTTTTGTTAGCCAAGAACTATCTCGCAAACTAAAGCTCGAAGTCATAGGTGAAGTTGACCTATGCATACGCGTCGTTGGCCATCAAAGTCTCAGCCGCACTGCACGACGAAAGATAGTTAAACTTGCACTGCAGAGTCAGTTTGCCTGGACCCTTGTGGAAATTGAGGCTATTGAAATCTCGCACATTTGCGAGGACATTGTGGAGATTTCGCATGACAACAACTTTGTCAAGAAAATAGACAGTCATTGTAGGCTCCTGGCTGACGTGGTTGCTTATCCTGGAACGCTACAGGAACCAGGAATTAGTTTGCTAATCGGGGCAGATCAGATCTGGAAAATATTAAGGGACGAAGTGACATGTGATGAGGCCAACAAAGAACTGGTTGCTAGAAGCTCGGCACTCGGATGGGTATTTCAAGGCCCAATTACCAACGCCAGATGTCTCAATCGACGGACGCAGAGGAATGTGTGTGTGCTTCGTACTTCGTGTTGCATATTCGACGATTTGTCAACATCACTGCAGAAATTCTGGCAGCTTCAGAATTTGGGTATAACTGATCATCCAGGTTCGTCTGAACATGACAATACTGTTTCGAACGAATTTAACTCCACCATCGCTACGAAGTAAGCCTCCCTTGGAAGGCGCTTGATGTCGAACTTACAGACAACCTCATGGTAGCGATGAAAAGGTTACAGTGCCTCCTCCGCCGACTGTCCAAGAGCGAATTCCTTATACTTCAGTACGATACGGCGGTCACGCAGTATCTCAAGGATGGTCATGCAGAACCCGTACACAGCCGATGACACATCACGAAGTCATCAAGGATTCTTCCACGACTACAATGTTACGGGTAGTTTTTGATGCGTCACCGCGTGCGGCCGGAGCGACATCCTTGAATGATCATCCAGAGAAAGGCCCCAACGTCAACAAAGACCTGTTGAAGATGTTATCGCTTCGCATACAAAAGATTGGATCCTTCACGACGTCGAAGCCATTCATTCGTAATCGAGCCTCTGAAATGCAAGACCTAGCAGTTCCTCCATTATGGAACTACTACTCTGGAAGCGCCAACCCTGCAGACTTGATTTCCAGGGGAACGTCAGCGCGATGATGAGGATCATGATGATTTATTGGCATCCCCTTTGAAACGGGGCTGCGACAAATAGTCACCTAGCCTGCTTGCTTTAACCAGGTATAGTATACATGTTCTTTATCTAGCATTTTTGTATACCTCTCATTATTATTTTTCTTTTTCAAAAAATTTACCTTGTGCCGCTGCCTATGATTTTAAGAGATCAGGTCGTATCCATCTTTTCCCTGCTTTTTTTCACCAGTGCTCCAATCGTCTCTTGCTGATCTCTACGGTTGATCCGTTTATGTTTCCTTCCACTTTGAAACCAAGCGTTTCTGGGAGTTGCACGTTGCCTACGGTTCTCGCTGGGTGGATCCCGTCGCATTCCATCAGGATGTGCTGAGTAGTTTCTGGATCTTTACTGCAGCATGCACATGTCTCATCTAGTTCGGAATATTTGTTCCGATATGTTTTCGTTCTTAGGCAACCGGCTCGAGCCTCAAATAGCAAGGCACTGCCCTTTGTGTTATCGTACAGATTTTCCCTTCTAATTTATTTCTTCCCATTCTTGTAAATCTCCATTGTGCTTTTTGTTTCCATTCTTTGCATCCAATTCACGGTCTCTATCTCTCGCACTTTCTTTCTGTTGACTCCTGGTTGTCTATTGGCAGTCTCGATTATCCTGTACTTGGTTGCCAACTTCCTTGACCTCTTCCTCCATTCTGTGTCCACCCTTTTCATGTAGAGATACTTGTGCGCTTTAGCCGCCCAATTATTTTCATCTATGTTCCTGAGCCTTTCTTCAAAACTAATTTTGCTCTGTGCTTCTCTGACTTCAAAAGAAGCGCAACCCATGTCACCCTGCACTGCCTCATTTGTGGTATTTCCGTGGGCTCCCAAAGCCAACCGGCCTACTGATCTTTGGTTAACTTCCAAACCCGCCAATATAGCCGATTTTAAGCATATAATGGCATTTGCGGATGTTAGCGCTGGCACCATTACTCCTTTCCAGATTCCACGCACCACCTCGTACTTATTGTAGCCCCATAGTGCTGTTTCATTATTGCTGCATTCCGCTTCCCCTTTATTTTCAGATTATCTTGGTGGTTGTTTGAGTAATTCTTTCCTTCGTTTATGTGTACGCCGAGGTACTTATATTGCTTCACATGGGTATTACTTGCTGTTGAATTGACACCACGAAGTTACTCGTGTGTTCATTTAAGATCATAATTCCTGATTTCTCTGTGCAGCTTAAGGCCTAGATTTGTCGCTGCATTCCCACAGATATTCGCAAGTATCTGTAAATCTTTTTTATGGTCCGCTAGTAGCACAATGCCGTTGCGTACATCAGTCCGGGGACCTTCTGTGGCACCATTTGTCGATTACGCATGTAGGACAAATCAAAACCTAATTCGCTGTTTTCCAGTCGTCTTTCTATACCCTTGACGTAAAGCGTGAACAACAATGGTGACAGAGGGCATCCTTGCTTCAATTCTTGGTGAATTACCACCATTTCATTTCCTTTTCTACCATACCACAACACTTGTACTTGGTTGTCTCTATATATCTCCCTCAGCAGCTCCACGAAATCGTCATATATGCCTTCGTATTGAAGAATATCCCACAACAATTCCCTGTCTACGTTGTCATAAGCTCCTTTAATATCTAGAAATGCTATCTATAAAGGTCTTTTCTGAGCTACTGAAATCTCTATGCACTGAGTTAGTACAAACATATTGTCTTCTAAGCGTCTGCCTGGCCTTAACCCATTCTGTAGTTCCCCCATTACATGGTTTTTACCACCCACTTCGACAGTTCTAATTTTATGGCTTGCATTGCCATTCTATATATCACCGACCTTACTGTAACTGGCCTGTACGAGCTCGTCTTATCCTTATCTCCTTTGCCTTTGTAGATGAGATTCATCTTGCTTTCACGCCATTCAACGGGAATTTTCTTTGTTCTAATCACTTGCTCCATGGCATTAGTCAGCAGCGCCTTGCTTTTTGGACCGAGGTTTTTGATTAGCTGTATTGGGATTTCATCGGGTCCTGCTGCCGTGTTGTTAGGGACATTTTCTGCTGCCTTTTTCCAATATAAGCTTTCTATGCTAAATTTCGATCTCTCTGGCCTCTCTGCTGTTGCTGCATCTGTTGTCTGAACTGCGCTTTTTCTCGTGCCGAAGTTATCCCTAATAACGTCTGTGATGTACCGCATCGCATCATCTCCTTCGTAGATGTTACCGTCTTCATCCCTTATAGCCGTTTGCGAGTTCTTAGTTGGAGCTCCGAGTGCTTTCATGTGGTTCCAGAATCTTTTTGGAGCGCCTTTGTCTCTTTTGTGAATGTTATGCACCCAACGTTCACTTGCGCATTTAATTTTCTCTTGCACGAGCTCACTCGCAACCCTTTTCTTTTCTCTGTATGTATTCCAGCTAAGGAGCACCTCTTCTTGTAATCCCGACTTTTTGGCTTCTCGATGAGCCCTAGATGCCTCTTTACGCTCTTCTATAGCTTATTTTATTTCCTTGTTCCACCACTTACGTGGTTTCCTCTTTCCAATTCAACAATTGTTTTACCGTGTCCGCCTTATTTCATGCTGCATAACGTCCACCAGTTCCTTATATTCACAGACTGCTGTAGGAAAATCCTCAATTTTCTTCTCTATGTTGTTTGCGATCTCTGTTATTTGCTCGTCATTCATTTTTAAAAACTCTGAGGCTATGGGCTCATGTTCTGCGCTAGTATCTCGCCCAAACTTTAATGCTAAACGTCTATGATCGCTTCCCAGGCCATTTTTTTCCATTTTCGTCTATTATAATTTGGTCTAGTTGTTCGTAGACCATTTCCGAGACTAAGGCGTAGTCGATACATGACTGCCTGTTTCCGCATTGGCACGTTACCTGTGCATGACATTTATTCTCCCGGTTAACTACTATAAGGTTCTGTTCATCACACAGATCCAGCACTAGAGAGCCGTTGTAATCAGTATATCCGTCTAAATCGTCCATGTGTGCGTTCATATCTTCCACTAATATCACCTGGCCCGATTTACTGAACTCATTAATATCGCTTCTAATGCAATCAACCAATAACTTATTTTTTTCTCTGCTATCTCTACTTTCCATAGGTAAGCTACTTCCAGCAACGTCTTTTTACCTTGCCATGTGCCACTAATCCATAAATGCTCTTTACACGTCTCGTTTACCCTTTGTCACTTCAGACCTCGCCTAATTAGAACGCCTACGCCTCCGCCTTTCCTTGACCCGGTCATTCTGTTGCACGCTTCCCATACAAAATTGTGAATTACAGGTGGCTGCTCCAAATCTCTTAGATGCGTTTCGGTCAAGGCGTACACGCTAATCGCTTCATCATTCAGCTGCGCTTGAATTTTCAGCCATTTTTCCTGCCTGCGACCACCCTTCATGTTAATGTAGTAAATTTTACCTTCTCTATTCTTATCCTTTCTGCATCTTTTCCTGGCTCCTGATCGTCTAATTCTGCCCTTTACTGGTGTTTCGCTACGTTCAATACTTAATCCTGCTTCCTGATTGCCTGGGGCCCGCCTAAAAAAGCTTCAGCTCGCGCTGCGAATCGACGGTCCGACCGGTGTTGCTACCCTTTCGCTAAAATGTATCCCGTCATGCACAAAAGCGCCTTCGTGGCCTGCTCGGTGCACTTCTCGGTTGATGTCAATGACCGTAAAATTCATTGCTTTAGCTAGTGTCCAAATTTCCTTGTTTACTGCAAGAAAGGCCCTTTCAATTTCAAAGCCCTGCCTTTCAACCTCTGGCACCGTGCACACCGCGATTTGCACTTCCTTTGAAACATTCCGCAGGTCGGTGACCCCTTTGGCTATTTGCTTTGTGATTCCTGCTCCTCGTCCGTGCAGTACATCAATCACTCCGCCCATTATCACCACTAGGTGTCTCTCCTCCATTGTGTCCCACATGCGTACCTTGGTCTTCGCTATCACCTCTCTAATCGGCTTTCCCGGAAGCGCGCTAACCTGGACTCGTTCGCCTGCACCTATCCTCTCTGTTATCGCCGGTTCTACTCTATGCATGTTGGAATCCCCAACAAAGACTACTCGACGTTTTTCTTCCCCCTCACCACCGAAAGCTGCCCCCGAGGTCACAATGCCCTCCCCTCCTGTCTTATCCTTGCCCTTGTTCTCTTCCGCGGCTGCGTCAGTGGTATCCCCCTCGTGAATATCACTGATGGTTCCGCCACTGCCTCCCGGCGTGGCGGGTCCGGCTGTCTCTGCACTCGCATCGGAGCCAGCTCCATTCACGGTGCTCGCCTCGATGGGTTCACCATTGCTTTGCTGAATGGTGGCCCTCAGCTGCATCTCTACGTTAACTAGCTTTTCTTCTACCTCCTCCCTCTGTTTCTGCTCACTTTTAAGTTACTTTTCAAGCTTTCCAACCCGCTTAGCTAGCTTATCTTTCTCTTGCTCGAGACGGTCTATATAGCCGCGACCCTAGGACACACATCCTACAGATAGTACAGCGCGTTCGCTCTGTACCAACGACCTCTGGTGGAGAGAGCCAACTTGGCTAGCGACGCGGACCGCATTTCATCCGACAACAACTGTAGAGACCTGCCCACAACTTGTGATAGAATAGTGTGCGCCCGATACCGTCGTGCTACATGCGTCAACACAGCACCACGCTGCACTCTTCGACTTGAGCAGATATAGCTCCTGGGCTCGCGTCCTTAGAATGACCGCCTGGATCCTAAGATTGGTTGATGGTTCCAGACGACTAAGACGTCAGAAGGAAAATGTGCTACTGACTGAAGAAATTGCCAGAGCGGAAGTTTACTGGTATTACTACATTCGAACCCAAGCTTTCTCAACAAAAATAGAATCACTGAAAGCTTGACGCGCCATCGAAACATCATCGCGGACAAAAGATCTCCACCCATATCTTGGGGAGGACGACGGACCTCTACGCATAAGAACACGACTTCAGAACGCAGTTACTCAGCCTACCGTCAAGAACCCTCTACTGCTTCCTGGCGATCACCGAGTGACGCAGCTGATCGCCCACAGTGCTCACAAGCGTCGCTTCCACGCTGGAATAGCAGTTACAGTGGCAGAGCTACGGGAGAGATTCTGGATTGTGGCCGCCAGGCAGTGTGTGAAAAAAGGGATCGCGAAGTGCTCATGGTGTGTTCGTTTCCGCGCGAAACCCGTCTGTGTCCCAATGGCACCATTGCCTGTAGAGCGCGTGCAAATGGCTCAGCCTTTTGGCACAGTAGGAGTGGATTTCGCCGGGCCGATATATGTGACAGGCGAACCTAATGTGAAAGCCCATGTTGTCATCTTTACGTGTGCCGTAGCACGAGCCATTCATCTAGATATTGTAACACTTGCTAACACTGCTTTCTGGAAGCTTTTCGCCGATTCACCTCTCGCCGCGGCTAGCCCCGTGTTGTTTATTCTGAGAATGCCTTAAGCGTGCTTCGCGAGAACTTCGTGCGTTATATGAACTCTTACGAGGCAGTGCAGTTCGAGACTATTTTTTGTTTACATGGCACGTCATGGAAGTTTTCGCCAGAACGCACTCTGATGGGGTGGTTCGTGCCAGTCTCTTGAAATTGTCGAACGGCCAGGTAGTCTCGGGACAAGTGCAGCGCTTGTATCCTTTAGAAATGCGCCCCTAGCACATCTCGCGCCGGGAGTGTTGAAACGCCTGTTTCAAGTATAGTGGTAGCATTGTCTGCTACACGGTGCGGCGCATAGAAGCCGACGAGACAGAGGTTTGAAGGAGTGCGCGTGGCACGCGGAATTCGGTGCATGGACACAGAAAGAAAAAGAAGAAATGAAACCCTGAAGTCGAGCTGACGTATTGTCTCTTTGTATCAAGGCTTGTCCGTCCCCGACGACGAAGCCTGCTCTTTCCTTCGAAAAGGCTCTCGCCTTTACAGCCTCATCGCCGCTGATCGCTCGACGGCGCCGATATCGTCGCTAACCCTTTCCCGGCTCACTTCAAAGATAAAGCGGATGGCGCTTCGGAATGAATTACTGACGCTCACGAGCAGTAATATTTTCATGTTGGTATTATCGCTCTGCGCAATTGTACACAAAGAAGAAAAATAGGCTGATATTAGCGGCGCCGTCGGCTGCGATGCCAGCACAGCCGAGCCGGTGTCTTCCGTCGGTAATCGTGTGCTGCAGCTAAGCTCGACAAGCAACGGAGCTCTCGTTTATGTTTAACGTTTGACAGTCGATATCGTTTTTCATAAAATGTAAAATTTATGCATCGCTTTATCTAGCTGAAATTATTTTGCTTGGAACAGAAGCAGCAGCCGATGTTTTCGCCGCCGGTGGCGGAGGCGCGCAGCTTCACAGTCGTCGATTGTGCGTTGATCGTGCTGCGGGCGGTGCGCCGGCCGAACTGCCGTCTACATTGGATACCTCTCGGGTGGACGTTCTACGGCACTGGAGCCCGGTTCGCCGTCAGTATATTTGCCGCTAGCGTGGACGTGCCTTAACCGGAAGTAGACAGTGTTTTGAGTAGCGCGTTGGCGATGACGTATGTCAGGTGATATTTGCAGGAGCACTCGGCGAGGAGGAGATACCAGCCGACGAGGAGAGTAGCGAAGGAAAGAGCGAAACGAGCGAGGGTCATTTTTCGATCATCAAAGGCGTGTAACTCCGCTATTACGGCACCATATCGAGAAATTCTCGCGGCTACATGTTCTTTGTAGACTGGAGCACAACGGCAACACCACAACTAAATTTTGACCTCAGGCGCGACATTCAGGGGGGAGGATGTGCGGATGTCCTGACCCCCCTCAGATTGCTGTATCGCCCCTCGCTGACAGGGTGATATCCTGTCGCAAAAAATATGGCCACCAGCATTCTTCAAAAGCATTTTTCGCGAGTACCAGTGGTAGTGGCCATGTAAAAGTATAGCTTGCTCGCTCGCACGCGTAGCTGTTTTCCGTAGCGGTGTGGTGTCGCGAAGTTGCCGTAGATATTTTTTATGAACACCTTGGACCTCCTGGCGCCGGCCGTGCCTTAATTACTCAATCGTCGGCGGCGTCGAGCGAACGAGGAGACGTCCCCTTTGTGAAGCACGCCGATGTCTATGCGAACGCCTTCGCGCCTGATAAACTTAGTTCCCCCTCCGGGTGTCATCGGTTGCCTCATACCGTTACCTGGAAAAGTCAGAGGTGCGGCGTAGCGCGTTCACGCCGGAGAAAAAAGCTAACAAAGCGGAGAGGCGTCGACAGGAATACAGACAGCGAAAGCGGGACAGAGGAAAAGCGTAGAATGCGTCGAAAGACCATGAGTCACCGTCTGCAGTCGCTCACGCCTAAAAATTTCAGGAGGAACGCT
Organism: Dermacentor silvarum; assembly: GCF_013339745.2. NCBI lineage: Eukaryota > Metazoa > Arthropoda > Arachnida > Ixodida > Ixodidae > Dermacentor > Dermacentor silvarum. Next base: position 136,297,021 of record NC_051160.1, on the reverse strand, counting down.
CTATGAGGAACGCTTTCCCGCGCCTCCTCTCAGCGGCAACATGCAAGACATCAGCCCACGCCCTCCTGGTACACTAGCCGGACCAAGCTGAGACCTCGCCGTCTTTCTTTGAGTGTTATGCTGTCTCCTGTCAGAGTGCCGCAGTCTACACGCTAATCTTGATCAACTTAAACAGTAAATAGATCAACTTAATAGGTTTATAATAGGTAATACCTTTGGAGTTCGTCTGTCTACCCTTCAATGCCGGGTAGCAACTGCGCGGAATTGGACGTTACAATGTCGCAGAAAAGGATATCGACATTTTTAAGGCGAAAACCTTAAATCTCTGTTTCAAGGTCGCTGTGACGTACGGAAAAAGTGAGCGAGTTTGCCTCGCGCTTACCTCGCGCTCTTCCACAGCTAGCTCAAACTCCTCTCAACAGACCAGCCTTCCCACACTGCCCCTCGCGCTCAACGCCGGACGGCGTTGATGGAAAGGGCAATAGCGGCCCTGGGGAGGAGGAGGCAAATTTCAGCATTTGCGCGGGAGCGCGTTGACGGAAAGGGCAACGGCGGCGCTGGGGAGGAGGAAAATGCCAGCGACGGCGCCCGTAGAACATCCTGAAAACGGTAGCAGCACGCTCGCAGCATGCTCGCGCGCCTTGTATACACCGCCGCGTGGGCTCTAAGCTTCATTTCGCATCGCTATGGGTCCAATTCGACCTTCGCCCTCACATTCTCAGAAAGTTTCAAGCATAGTCTTTTATTCATTTTCTGCTGTGTCTAAGCATTCGTTTCCAGACACTGAGGCCAGCAAAGAAGATATGCGTACAAAAAAACAACAACGTATAACTGTGCTCTTTGTTTTACGGGTTTTCTTTTGCCTAAAGTAAGTCCCCACGAATGCATATAAAAAACCAGACATACAAGTGGCCGTTCGCCATTTTTATTTTCCCGTCTCTTCTGTTGTATAATGGCGAGGCCTCTGTGTTGGGTGCTAAACATCTTAACTCTTCTTACACCTTCACAGAATGCAATGGCTCATGATTTTCTTGCTTCACGCGAGTTCTAGCCAGTTTTACACCCAAAACTTCACACCATGGTGGTACGCAATCTGTATGTGACATTTAAATTATATCGTGTGCTTCTACAAACATGAGAGAACTACCCAGCCCGTACCTCAAATGTATGGCGAGCATTTGCCAATTAAATATAAATGAAGCGAGGTCCGCTCATCACCCCTCACTGTTGCCCTGCCTGGATTACCCTGCATGGTCAGGGAGAAAGTAGTGCACAAGTACAGCAGTAATTTCTTGTTATACATTGTTTCATTCCCGTGATGCTATCATTTTTCGTGATAAACCGTAATAATATATGCAACTGTTAAGTTGTGCATTGTTTATTTTTAGGAGTTGAGCATTGTGACCGACTTATTAAGTTATGGGGTTTGACGCGCCAAAAACACGATCTGATTATGAGGCACGCGACACTGGGGGACTCCGGAATAATTTGGACCGCCTGGGGGTTCTTTACCGTGCACCTAAATCAAAGTACAAAGGTGTTTTCGTATTTCACTCCCCGTCAAAATGGGGGCCAAAATAGAAATTTCGGCCGCCGTGACCGGGGTTGGATCGCGTGACCGCGTCTTTAGCAGCCCAACACCATAGCCACTAAGCAACCAGGGCGGATGTGCCCGACTTATTCAAAGCAGTAACTCTCCCCGCACTCCCTTTACAACTAATCTGTTCTTCGGGAAGAGTATGTAGTTTTCAGTTTCACCATTAATAAGCTAGTTCCACGACCAACTTGATCTTGAAAAAGATCTCTCGCTGAAGTGTTCATATATAAATAATAACTAACAACTAAACTAAGAACTACGAATAGGCAGCGTTTATAACTGTAACGCTAATTCTTATCACAGTTACACGTTGACAATATCCAGATAGATAGATAGACAAACTTTAATTCAAATATAGTTTTGTCTTGCCCCAATGGGGCATCGCTAATGGTCGGGGCCCCTAGTCCAGGGCTCCGCAGGCTCTTGCCATCTTCTCTGCTCTCTGGATCAGCTTGAGCTGGTCGTCGAGGGCCGAGCTGGACAGCAGTGCCTCCCATTGCTCCCTCGTGGTGTTCGTGTCATGGTGTTCTATGTTGTGTAGCGTGCACTCCCACGTAATGTGGTATAGGGTTGGTGTGGCCCCACACCACGGGCATTCGTCCCTGTAGGCTGTGGGGTGCAGGCGATGTAATATGTGTAGGTTCGTGTAAGTGCCTGTCTGGAGCCTACGCCAGGCAGCGGCATCCTCCGTCTTTAGTATTCGATGGGGTGGGGGATATCGCAAGCGACTTCCTCTGTGGTAGTTCAGGATTGCTGAATACTCGGGGTCAACTGGGTCAGGGTCATCTGCAGTCGGCGTGATGAGTGCTCGGTTATGTGCAAATTCTCGAGCTGCTCTGTCGGCATACAGGTTACCCGTGATGGCAGCGTGACCCGGTATCCAAATGATGGTTATGATGGTGTTGTCGTCAGTGTCCTCCTTGGGTATTGGGGCTAGGACTTGTGCCGCAGGTCTTGCGATTCTTCCCTGTAGGAAGTTGCGGCAGGCCTGCTGGGAGTCCATGAGGATCGTCAGTGGTTTACTTGCGTGTTGACCTTCGCGGATGGCTAATGCGATGGCCAGTTCTTCCGCTTCCATGATCGTGCAGGGGCGGGTCGATGCACTGGAGGTGACGTGGCCTCGGCGGTCGCAGACCACTGCCACTGCGCCCTTTTTCTTTGTTCCGTACATAGCGGCGTCCGTAAAACGGGCCGCGGTATCGAACCTGAATGTTTTCTCTATGTATTGGGCCCTTGCTTTCCTCCTTCCGGAGTGTAGGTTAGGGTCCATGTTGCGTGGTATTGGGGCAATGTGATACCTGTCCTGGACGTGACGAGGTATCGTGCAGGTTTCTTGGGTTCGTGTTGTTGTGGCTTTGAAGCCCAAAGTTTGTAGGACCTGCCGGCCCGTGTGAGTCCGCGCAAGTCTCTGTTGTTGTGAGACGTGAAGGGCTTCTGTGAGTTCGCTGAGGGTGTTGTGTAACCCCAGCGCCAATAATTTCTCAGTCGATGTACTCATCGGCAGGCGGAGAGCGGTCTTGAATGCCATCCTCAAGAGCGTGTCGGCCTGTTTCGTCTCGGATTGCGTGAGATGGTAGTAGGGCAGGCTGTATGTGATTCTGCTCACCACCAGGCTTTTGACCAGTCGGAGTGTGTCCCCTTCCTTCATGCCTCTATTCTTCGATGTTACACGGGATATCATGCGTGATATCGCCTTGACACTGGTTTTGAGGAGCGTAAGGGTGTGTGTAGCACGCTGGTTAGACTGCAGCCACATGCCCAGCACCCTGAGCAATGACGTTTCTGGTATGAGGCTCCCGTTGAGGTGTACCTCGATTTTTCGTGTTGGGTCTGTGGGGACTGTGTGGTTACCCCGGCCTCGCCAGACACGTATGAGTTCAGATTTCTCGGGCGAGCATTGTAGTCCCCGTTGGCTGACGTATTCTTGGATGAGGTCAGCTGCAGTTTGCAGCCGTTCTTCTTTTTCAATAAGGGACCCTCTTGTGGTCCAGAGTGTTATGTCGTCGGCGTAGAAGGCGTGGCGGAGGCCTTCTACGTCCTGCAGTTTTCTTGCGAGGCCGATCATGGCGACATTGAAGAGCGTGGGTGAGATGACTGCTCCTTGTGGTGTGCCCTTGTTGGGAGGGTGGTATACTGCAGTCTGGATCTCCCCAATCTTCAGCTCTGCCGTGCGGTGGCTTAGGAAGCTCTGAACGTAATTGTACGTTCGCTCACCGCAGTTGGTGTTGGCGAGCCCTTCTAGGATTCCTTGGTGGCTGACGTTGTCAAAAGCTCCTTTGATGTCGATTGCTAGGAGGGCATGTTCGCCGCTGCGGGGAACGTCGCTGAGGACTTCTTCCTTGATTTGGAGTAAAACGTCTTGTGTGGACAAGCCTGCGCGGAAACCAAACATGGTGTCTGGCAGGTGCTTGTTGTCTTCTAAGTGTCCCTGTAGTCTCTTGTGTATGATTTTCTCGTACACCTTGCCGAGGCAGGATGTGAGTGAGATTGGTCTGAGATTTTCAATTGCCAATTTCTTCCCCGGTTTGGGGATCATGATTATGCGTGCGTGTTTCCACATCGCCGGCACCGTACCTTGTCCCCAGTGTTGGTTGAGAAAGGCCGTGAGCGCGGAGATGGCCTTGTCGCTAAGGTTTCTGATCATGGCGTTCGTGATATGGTCCGTGCCCGCCGCTGTGTTACGGGTGGTGGCTGCGATGGCCGCTCTCACCTCGTTTTCTGTGATGGGTTCGTCCAAAAGTGCGTTGGGTTGTCCCATGTATGGTGTTGTACATGGTTGCGTGGGAGCTGGATCTCCATAGCACTTGTTCTTGATGGCGTCGATGAGGTCTTGTTGGCTGCCTGGGTAGGTGTGTAGTAGCCGCTCCAGGGCCTTGTGCCCCTCTCCTTTGGTTTTGGTGGGGTCCAGGATGGCTTTGAGTATGTGCCACGTTTTGGCGGTACCCAGGGTGCCACCGAAGGAGTCGCAGAATCGATACCAGTTCGCCGAGGCGAGTTGCATGGCATATTCTTCTGCTTCCGCTGTTATTTGTGCTATGCGTGTCTTCAGTTTGCTGTTGTACTTCTGTGTTTTCCAACGGCGGGTGAGACCTCGTTTGGCGTCCCACAGGTGTAGTAGGTGGGGATCCACTTCTGGGGTCTCTTCCGTTCTGGCAATTTCCTTTGTATGGTGTTGTTTCTGTCGACGGAGGTTGTCGCACCAGTCTTCCAGGTTCGTGATTGTGTCTGTGTCCTGTTCTTGGGCTTCCCTAATTTTTCGCCAGTCAGTGATTTTGGCTGTGCCGATCTGCCTGCGTAGGCGTCCAGTTTGTAGCGTTATGTAAAGTATGTAGTGATCGCTGCCTAAGTTTTCGAGTGTGTTGAGCCATTCGGCTCGCGTGGTTTGTGTGATGAAGGTGAGGTCGGGAGTGGTGTCGCGTGTTACGCTGTTCCCTTCCCTCGTCGGAGTGTTCGGGTCTGTGATCAGTGTGAGGTGACTCTGTTCCATTAGTGTTTCTAGCTGGAGACCCTTCCAGTCCTGCCTCTGATACCCCCATAGCGTGTTCTGAGCGTTGAAATCGCCCATGATTACCAGAGGGCGGTCTTTGGCAAGGCGGAGAGTGTCCCTGAAGAGTTTGTCAATGTTTACCCGCCTTTGGCTGGGGGGGCAGTAGACGTTTAGAACAAAGGCACTCTTTGTCTGATTGCCTTTGTAGACGAATTCTAGGAGTACATGTTGTACGTCTACGTCGTGTATAGATTTGTGTTGTATAGTTGTTATGTTTTTGTCTACGAGTGTGGCTACCTTCCATTTGTCGTCTTGACTTGCGTGTTATTCCTCGTAGCCATGTAGTGTTGGTCGGGTACCGGGCTCTTGTAGGGCAATGACCCCTGGCGGCTTTGAGGATTGAGCGATCAATTGTGTCAGTAGCCCTTTTTTCCTTCGGTACCCACGGCAGTTCCATTGCCAAATTTCTAAGTTTTCTTTGACTTGCTTGTGTGGTCTAGGCATTGTTGGGTGTTGTGGTCGGTGATGTTATGATCGGTGATGGGTTTTGGTGTCGACATTAACAGAAATTAAAATTTCTGTTAATATTGTTACGGGGATTTTGGGAGTATCGACTTGACGTATTTACAATATATACATAAGTACGGTTAGTGTGGTCAAGATAGCTGACCAGCAATAACATGCAGCAGCCAGCGTCTCTCGATCTTCTTATTATTTTCTGTCCTCCTATCCTTCCGTAACAGGACCCCCGGGTGCAGAAGCGCCGCCTCGGCGCACGTCAGGCAAAGAACTGCGAGCGACGTATGGCTTCAACCGCGAAACGTGCACGATGTCAACTGGCGTCGGACTTGAGGACGGATCAAACTGTAACGGCAAGGTCTCGTAATTGACGTCGTTAACTTGACGTAGGACTTCATAAGGCTCTGCGTAGCGAGAGAGACGCTTCTGGGAGAGACCGACACGACGACATAGTGACCAGAGAAGCACCCAAGCACCTGGGGCGAACTTAACATCGCGATGGCGCCGATCGTACCGCTATTTTTGTATATCCTGCGATGCCAATAGACGAGATCGGGTGACTTGACACGCCATGTGAGCGCGATCGATGACTTCACGAGCGTACTCAGTTGTAACACGTGGCACAGAAGGTAGGATGGTGTCAAATGGCAATGTAGGGTCGCGACCATACAAAAAATAAAAGGGTGAATATCCTGCGGTGTCACGTCTGGACGAGTTATACGCGAATGTCACGTAGGCCAGCGTGGCGTCCCAGTCGCGGTGATCATTGGAGACGTACATCGACATCATCTCTGTGAATGTTCGGTTGAGACGTTCCGTAAGACCGTTCGTTTGTGGGTGGTAGGCGGTGGACAGCTTATGTTCTGTGGCACAAGAGCCGAGGAGGTCGTCAACAACTGGAGAAAAGAACGAGCGGCCGCGGTCGGTAAGTAACTGTCGAGGTGCACCGTGGTGGAGAATGACGTCATTGAGGAGAAAATCTGCGACGTTGGTTGCGCAACTAGTCGGCAACGCCTTGTTTATCGCATAGAGTGTCGCGTAATCGGTAGCGACAGCGATGCACTTATTCCCTCTAGTCGTCGTCGGAAAAGGGCCAAGCAGGTCAAGGCCTACGCGATAGAAAGGTTCAGAGGGAACTTCAATTGGATGGAGTCGTCCGACAGGTGGCAGGGGAGGTTTGTTCCGGCGCTGACACAATTCGCAAGTTGCGACATAACGACGCTCAGGGCGGTAGAGTCCCGGCCAGAAGAACCGGCGTCGTACGCGGTCGTATGTGCGCAAAACTACAAGGTGTCCTCGCCGTTGGTGCATCGTGAAGTTGTTCGAGAACGACGGATCGTAGATGACGAGGAAGGACAAGGAGAAACTCAGGGCCCTCAGGGTTGATATTTCGGCGGTAGAGGATGCCGTCGTGCAGCACGAACATGCGGCACGGGCCGTCGGTGCTGCCAAATTGCAATCCGGCGATGATGGCCTGCAAGGACTCGTCGCGATGTTGTTCAGCGCGCATGTCGCACATGTCAGTGAAGAAGAAGTAGTCAGTGAAAGCTAACACGCAGGTCTCCAGATCATGTGCAACAAGATCAGGGATCCACGTGATGACGAGAGAGGCAGTCAGCGTCCTTGTGCAGACGTCCAGACTTGTAGGTGACAATAAAGGAAAATTCCTGGAGCCGCAAAGCCCAGCGACCAAGCCGTCCTGTCGGGTTCTGGACCGAAGACAGCCAGCAGAGGACATGGTGGTCTGTAATGACCTAAAACGTGCGGCCGTACAAATATGGCCGGAACTTGGCGACCGCCCACACTAAAGCCAAGCACTGACGCTCGGTGATGGAGTAATTCCTCTCGGAGGGTGACAGCAGGCGGCTGGCGTAAGCTGTCACGCACTCGGTACCATTCTGCTGCTGGGCGAGAACGGCACCGATGCCGTGGCCGCGGGCGTCAGTGTGGACTTCGGTCGGTGCAGATGAATCAAAGTGGGCAAGTATGGGAGGGGTGGTCAGAAAGCCGATGAGAGCGGCGAACGCCGAAAGGCTACACCATCATCACCATTGCCAGAAGCTGACCCCCCCCCCCTCACATAAAACGAGGATCCGCCCCTGTTCGACCTCTGGGTGGTTTCATCATCATCATCATCATCATCATCATCATCAGCCTATATTTTGTTTATGTCCACTGCAGGACGAAGGCCTCTCCCTGCGATCTCCAATTACCCCTGTCTTGCGCTAGCGTATTCCGACTTGCGCCTGCAAATTTCCTAACTTCATCATCCGATCTGGTTTTCTGCCGACCTCGACTGCACTTCCTTTCTGTTGGTATTCATTCTGTAACCCTAATGGTCCATCGGTTATCCATCCTACGCATTACATGGCCTGCCCAGCTCCATTTCTTCCGCTTAATGTCAACTAGAATATCGGCTACCTCCGTTTGTTCTCTGATCCACACTGCTATCTTCCTGTCTCTTAACGTTACTCCTAAGATCTTTCGTTCTATCCTTCTTTGTGCGGTCCTTAACTTGTTCTCGAGCTTCTTTGTTAACTTCCAAGTTTATGTCACATATGTTAGCGTCGGTATAATGCAACGATTGTACACTTTTCTTTTCAATGACAGTGGTAAGCTCCCAGTCAGGATTTAGCAATGCCTGCCGTGTGCACTCCAACCCAATTTTATTCTTCTGTGAATTTCTTTCTCATGAGCAGGGTCCCCTGTGAGTAATTGACCTAGATAAACATACTCCTTTACTCCTGAATGGTTTAGGGGCCTTTTAAAGTACACTTTATATTCACGAGAAGAATGCAGTAGTTGGACATTAAAATTAGGTGAAATGCAGTGCAAATATTGCTAATATATGTAATTATGATCAGAGATGAGGTGACAGGGCGCGCTTGCAGGGGTTGGTCGCTTTTGGAATATGTATATATATATATATATATATATATAGAGAGAGAGAGAGAGAGAGCGAGTGAGAGAGAAAAAATAGAAGATAGGGAAGGCAGGGAGGTTTACCAGACACCTGTCTGGTTTGCTACCATGCACTGGGAGAAGGGGGTATAGGGATGAGAAGAGATAGCGAGAGCACAGTCTCGCGCACATTTGTAGGTTCGCACCAATCCTACATAGGGTCGCCAAGACCTGTCGACTTCAGGTACAGCAACACTGCTTTCGTCGCTTTCTGTGCCATCGACGCGGCACGGCCATGGTTTAAGGATCTTCATTTCAGAAATTGGTCAAGAATCCAGCCGGTTCAAAGCTGTCCGGCGGGATTCACGCTTGACGTCGTAGTGGGGACAGAGACATAAGACGTTCATTAGTTTCTCTGGTTCCACAATAGTCGCACATGTGCGTATCCCCCATTCCAATGCGGAACGAACAGGCGTTTGTAAATGCCACCCGGAGCCAGAGGCGGCACAATAACTGTCGCCTCAGAGCGGGAAACTTTTGATAGCACTTGTAGCTTTAAGGAGCGGCCAAGTGTGTGAAGATGAAACTGTGTGTGAAGATGAGGCTGGGAGAAGACGAATATTTGTGTGTCATATCTTTAGCCACGATATCAAGCTTTCTTGCAGCGTCCGTCGAGGATAAGTGCATTGGAACTGGTCGGCCTTCCAGATGGACTGATCGGGTGGCTTCGTCGGCGAGGTCATTATCTGCAATGCTGGTATGCCCAGGTAGCCACTGAAATATACTTTCATGCCCTTTAGCGATAGCTTGATAGTTGGCTTCTCTTATCGCATATGCCAGCTGCGCATGAGTCACGTGATAAAGGGAAAATGCAGACTCTAGACTGCTGCCTTAGAATCGGAACGGTTGACCCTTTAATGAGGTGTGTTTTTCAGAACCTATTTTAGAGCATCACTCATGGCAGCAAGCTCTGCCGCCGTTTATGCTGTCATGTGTGAGTTTGAATTTGAGTGTGGTTTTCGTAGCCGGAATTACAACAGCAAATGAAGAGCTGGTATATGAGACCGAATCGGCATAGATGTGCATTTAGACCCCGTAGGTCTCACTCATTAATAGCAGCGTGATCTGTTTCAGAGATACTTTGCGTGATTGGCCTTCTTTACACCCGTAATACTTAGGCGCACATGAGGCTATTGGAGACACCACAAGGGGAACGAAGGCCTTGCTGCTGGGGTGTATCCTGAGGGACGACAATCAGGATTGGTATGATAACTTCAGAAAACGGGGCACAAGGTCTCTGCAAAGACATGAACGCCAAGTCATGATCGGGTACGTGGTAAATATGACGGATATGCGCCCTGAGACAATACACTGCAAGGTATGTTTGGATCAGATTATCTTTGGGGAGGACGATTGTTGCAGGTATTGACGCGCAGCGAGGAATTTCTAAACAAGTGCGCAATGTTTGACCCTGTATGCTCTCCATTGAGCGAACATTTGACTTGCACGTATTGGACAACACTGGGAGGCTGCGACAGGCTTCAGCATTATTACAAGGGTCTTACGATTTTCAAGTGTGAACAGTGCACTCGCGACGAATTTTCTGCTTATAGATTCATTTCGTTCTCGAAGCGTTCTCCTAACAGCTGAGAAAATGTGGGCCTGCAAACGATATCGGTCCAAACAAATAAAGTTTTTCAAGATGCTACAAAGTTACTTTTCAGAACAAATTGAACCATGTGAAGCTTCTGTAGGGCAGTTTTGGAAATTTAGCCGGCTCTCCGAGAAGTACGTGGGGTGTATTCGTTAGACTGGATTGCGGACAGTTTACTATAGCCTGTGATAATCAAAGCCTTTGTCGAATGATTCTGAGGGAGCTATTATATTGTTGCAGATAATTAAATAGTGTGATAAACGAGAGCTAAGATAAACCAGCTTTTGACCAATAGGTGACCATTTGCATTAGCCAGAACAACGAGTGGGCAGAGTTAAAAAAAAAGTTGTCGCAGTTTCACCTGAAAGGCGAAGCATCAATTGCGATAGCAAATTTGTAGAGAGCTATACGGAGTAATGATATTAGTTTTATCAGCTGTATAAACTTGGACATGCAGCAGCACCGGCAACACGCAGAACTGTTGTCGACGCCGTCGGCGTTTTGACCGCGTTCGCTCAAAATGCGTGCGGCGTTGGTGACTGTTGCCGGAGCCTCAAAATGCCGTAAAGCGACGTCGCACTTGCCGCAAAACATATTTCAAGGCATTCGCAAACCAAAATAGCACGGAAGAGCAACGTCGCCACCATGCGCTCCTCGCCAGTCGGTCGACGTTTCTCAAGCGAAAATGACGATGGAGCGCAACTGTAAACAAACGAAGCCAGCGCGAAGGCCCACGTGATGCCATTAGACAATAGCTACGCGGCGTCGGCCAGGGCGCGCGAGGAGGAGGCGCCATTGTATAAAGCGTGTCGCTACTTTACGAAGTTTGATGGGCTTTACGTTAATCAAGGAAGTGCCCGGTTGGCTACCCTACGCTTGGGGAGAGGGAAATGGGAATAATAGATAAGAAGGAGCGAGAAGAACAATAATACAAAGTCAGTCGCGGAGGAAGGTCCACTGTATCAAGCACTAATACAGTCCAGTCACCTTCAAGAAGTGCAGAAGGGCTTTTGTGGCCTTTCACATGCAAGAATGCACCGGCCACGGTTCCAGGATCTTTTCCTCTTGGAGCACTCCATTATCTAATGGGCTGAGTTGAGCTTGTATAGTACATCGTTGAGCGGCAAAAGATGGGCAATGACACAGAAGCTGCTCTAGAGTCTCATCGCACGCGCACAAATTGCACGCCGCACTGTTAGCCATTCGTATTAGAAATGAATAGGAATTTGTAAACGCGACGCCCAATCACACGCGACACAGTAAAGTTGTTTCGCGACCATGCCCAGGATTAATCATAAGGCCTGAGTGCTGACGCACGCATACATTAAAAAAACTGCAGTGGAATATAAAAAAAAACACAATGAACAATTTTGAAAATAAGAGTGTACATACAAGAAAACGGAAGCTGAATACAAAAGAAAAAAGAGGACAAGGGCCTTCAAACAATAGTAAAACTATTACACAACAACGCAAAGCTCGGAAAAGAACAATGACAGCGAGTTAGGAAATTAAGCGTTATGAAGACTATTCAGTGGACGGTCCAGTGGTGGGGATGACAGGCAGCAACATGGAAATATCTATGTTCTCGGGTAATCTTGCGCGGAATACAAAACCTGATACAACCGATGAGTTCAGGGCAGGGGAGGTCGCCGCCAAGGTCACCCAGTGGGGCACAAGAGGAGAAAGCCGAACCGGTTTGTGAATGGAAAAGCTGCGTTGAAGACGCAGCCGGGTTAGGGATGGTCGATGAATTTTTTATTCGATTAACGATTAATCGTTCATCGTTTTAGCCTTTAATCGATTAATCGCTTTCGATGCAGGGTTTTTCATCGATTAATCGAAAGTTTTGCAGGGCACTTTCAAAAAGGCTGAAACGCAGTTATCTACTTTTGGAGGGCCTTGTTTTAATGTTTGAGACGTGGAACCAAGTTTGAAACACGCCCCTCTTCCCCCCAAGTGCATAAACGTTTGATAAAGGTAATCTTTACCTTGTTAAAGACTAACTATAGTTGGCACTAGTGGCTTTTGACAAGATAAACAATATATGTTGTAAAATGACACTTAGTCCAGAATGAAAAAAATCGTTGGCCCTACCACTCCTTGAAGATGGTTAACCAGCGAAGCTGAAACGTGCGGCCCCAGTATTTATCAGTGGGTCAATTCCTAGGGTTCATTAAAGTATTTCTCAATTATGAGGTTACACACACGTTCGGCTGCGACGGAGAGAGCGTCACTGACGGTATGCCCGCAGTTCGCCGTTGTCGCTTGCGTTCGATGTCTCGAGTTTGCTCGGCGGCGTGGTTAGCAGCATTCGCCCGCCAATGTCGCTTGCGATTCTTCGAAATTGAATTGCTTCAAAAATTGAATCTGTCCGTCACGTAAGACAATGAATGGCTCATACCCCCTTAAACAATGGCTCATAGCGCCGTAAACGCGCTATGAGCCAGGCCTCCTCACTGCGACGACAGAAGAGAAGTGAAATTCTACGCTGGAATGATTAGCGGCTACGCAGCCAGCTATGGAAGCAGACGACGACGACTAACGCGGGAGCAGTGGCACGAGCGCATGCCAAACACGAGCACGGGTGCCACTCGAGGGGCGCCAACGAGCCAGGTGCGGAAGAAGACGGCGTCACTCGAGCCAATGCTGATGATGATAGTTTTGTGTACACAGGCGAATTCGCCTAGCCATATATGATTAAGCCTATCATCATCATCATCATCATCATCATCAGCCTATATTTATGTCCACTGCAGAACGAAGGCGACCCTGTGATCTCCAATAACCCCTGCCTTGCGCTAGCGTATTCCAACTTGCGCCTAACGATTCCAATGATTTAGCCTATAGTAGGATACAACTTTAGAAACAGCAGTTGGCAAAAAAGGCCAACGGACCGCGCGGGGTTGTGTTACTCCGCCAGGTAATCACTCAAGCAAGCAAAATCGTCGTGATGCGACGTTTTCAAAATGGCGTCATACTTGATACGACTGTACTTTTCGTACTTGTACTTTCCACTATAATAGTTGAGTGAAAACGTATAAAATTGCGTGTTTATAATTTTATTTTTGTGGTTACCGCCTTATTTAGGTAACCAGGAAACTTTGAAGTACGAACTGTTTGCAGCCTCGCGTAGGAACAGTGGCTGGCGGTTATAAGGGCGTGGGCGGGGCTTCACTGCAGACTTAAGTTGTATCCGACTATAGACATATATAGCTTCGCTTTATTAAGGTACATTGCACTAGTTGATCCCAGTACAGTACAGTTAAAGAAGAATTAAGAAAAATGGCAAAAGTGGAAGGTGATGTCCAACTGAAATATGCGAAAAATTGCAACGTACACAGGGGAAAAAAAGAGCGATTTAGGATATTAAACCACTTAACCTTTTCTACAGAGCGAAGGAATGCCATTTGACTGGCATGTTTGGGTGAAACCGACACCTACTTTGAATGGGACACAAGCAGCATGCGAGAATATAGAACTCCCATCGCTATATGTAAAGTACGTGGTCTAAGCCAGCGTGCATGCTGTGAAACATTTTTAGTGGACTGGGAGTGGCACTGCGATCAACGACTGGGTTGCCATGTGTGCCTTGAATTGTGAGGGCATTTCAAGCCTCCGGCTTCGCGCGGCGTGGTGGCGTGTGCGGTGGGGGGGGGGGGGGAGGGGGGGGAGGGGTAGTGCTCGGCTCGGCATCACTCTGAACTTGGAAAGACAGTCGACAGTCGCTCGACCCCCGCCGCACAGACACTGCTCGTGGGCCGCCATTCCAGTACGATTTAAAAATCCTCGTGCCACTTCTGTCGAACTCTCGACAACGATTAATCGAACCGGCCTAATCGATTCAGTCGATTAAATGAAAGGTGGACATCGATGACGATTAATCATTTTGCGGGATACTTTTAATCGATTAATCGTTCATCGATATTAACAACCCTAAGCCGGGTCATTCTCCCGAGGCTTAACAGTGTTGTGTTAAGTCTCACAGGCTGCAGTAAAAGGAGCGTGTTCCGCACTTTATAAGCTGCAGTTCGTCGTCCGGCAAGGTTACACACTTAGCAGGTACATGTTTTTCACACTTTTCACAAAGGAAGAACTACTGTTTTCCGAAAAAAAGGGCACGATCAGAGCGAGCATGCGGCCTTACCGGTTGCCATGCAGAAATGGCTAACTATGATGTTAATAATAATAATAATAATAATAATAATAATAATAATAATAATAATAATAATAATAATGCATTGCATATGAGCACTAAGTCACGCGAAGTATGTTATGAGCACCCTGAAGTAGCCCTAGCATTCAACTTCAGTAGGCATGTATGATCTGCCTTGCACAATTTGTGTTAGCAAACTAAGCAAGGCTCTAACCGGAATGGAGCGCACACAGACTCGTTAATTGTACGCACAGAGCTTCATTCTCACTTTCGAAGAGTCCTAGTGCCAAGCATTGAATTGGTAACACACATCTTGGCAAACGCAGCGAATCTTGAGCAGTGCATTTCAAGGCAAAATTGCTTTGCACAAAATGCACCATTGGGCGTGACGTCACGTCTTACTGGCGGCGCATGCGCTGCAGTGCACAGCTGGTGGCGAAGTCGTAGGGGAAGTGGGGCGAAAGCTATGCACAGTGTAGTGGCGGCGAGCGCAGACGCGCCGGGGTGACGTCAGGGCGCACGCGCAGTAGCGCGCAGCTGGCGTGCGCTCGGCGGAGCCGTGTCTGTGTCGGGCGAAGCGAGCGCGCAACTTCGCCGGCGGTTACTAGGCAACGCGAGGTGACGTCATAGCTCGGCGCAGTTTTTTGCGGACGACTAACGGAGTTACGGAAAGCTTAAATAGCTACGCTGTTAAAAACGCGGTGTCTAGTCGAGCGTTTACCAAAAATCCCGTGACCTCCGAGCGAGCGCCAGGTGAAGAGGAGAACGAGTGGAGGCGCGCAGAAACCGCGAGACCTCTCCGAGCGAGGGGCGGGTGGAGAGGGAAACGAGCGACCCGCGCACCCAGAAAAATAGCTGTTGCGTCGCTGAGGTCACGCGGCGGTGGTTGTGGCGATAGTCGGCTGCGAAGCGATAAAAAGGTCACAGTTTCGCCCTAAGGGCGAAGCAATGAATGCGATAGCAACCCAGCAATGTCATACGAAGTAAGGTGGGCGGCTTTGGTAGCAATATAAATTGTAGTAAACATGAGCTGATTAAGTAAGCAGGTGTGCTGCAGCGTACGTAGACCGACATGAAGGGAGACTCGATGACCACGAGAAGGCGCGTGTGAAACGGTGGTGTTGATGAGAAGCGCTTCCCGTGGGCAGCGCGTGCGAAGGGACACACCTGTAGCTCTCCACTGCCGATCCGGGCAGCATTGCATGTGTAGCGTGCATTGGAAAATGTGGCCCGACTATTAATAAATGAATGAACAAGCGTGGTGTGAGCGCGCACAAACAAACGTGAATAGATCCCACTGAATGACTGCAGACAACGACTGTCAAAACGCTGGCAGCAGGCGCATATATACGCCGCAGCGGCGAAGGTACGTGCGGTCTATCGCTTCAACGGAAACTGAGCGGCGAATGCACGGCGCATAAAGGTCAGAGCCGTGGGGAGATAAGAGACGGTGCGGGCGAGACGAGCGCGGTTGTTGGCAAAGTAGAAGTGCGCCCCCCCCCCCCCCCCCACCTCCCGCTCCCGCCGGCGCTGGCTTCCCGCTTCCTTGCTTGCGCGTGGGAGATTGAGTGCGTTCGCTCTCCGTGATAGCGCGCGTCCCCGTTCGCTTCCGCTCGGGCCTACGGCGCGTGGCGACGATTTTATCTATAGGGAACCTCACGGCGACGGCGACGGCGACGGCAGAAATCCGGTTGAAGTGTCCATATAATTGCTATCGCAATAAAACGCCGATGGAGGACGCTCGCCCGGGTTCTAGCGGATTGCGCCGTAGGCCTCGGAAGTACTCTACGGCCGAGGATGCTCGCCAAGTGAGAAACGAGGTGCGCAGTGCGAAGCGCCAGGAACAAGGCGTTAGACTGCGAGTGCTGCATTACACTGCTGAGAGGATGCAACGTAAAGGATTTTGACCCCTCAGATCGTTCAACTTAATGCATTACCAAGTGTGCAGCAGGTTTTCACCTTCACGTGTTACAGGAGTGTAACATGCTGCCGAATATTTGTAGACAAAAACAACACAGGGCACAGTGTTGCTTCCAGTATATTCCTAGCGTGATGGATGTGAAAAAGAGGAAAAGAGTAGGTATTTTAGTATGGCACCTTTCTCTGCATGTTTGGCTCTATGCTTAGGATGTCAATTTTTGTTACCCCATGTGCAGTTGAAAAAGAGGCAGTACATTTTTATTTGTTTCCATTACTTTTTTGTACACGATGATGAATTGAGGTATATAAGCTCAGCGTAATTATGCTGCGAACCTAAAGCAAAAACACTGGTAAATTACTTTTCCTGCAACGTGCCCCTTTGCTTTACTAGGTAAATTTCTATAAATAGTACATATATAATGAGGGTGGTGCATTAAGCATCCAGTAAGTACGGATGCTTCTCACTTATGCCTGAGGAGACCAGCTCCTTAGAGTACAGGTGTAAAACTTTGTGAGGATATTAAAGCAACATAGTCGACAATATCGTGCTAGCTTTATTTAACAGACCATTGTGAAGCGGAGTACTTTTTTATTTACTTAGAAGCATGACCTCTTTGACTCATAAGGGTGCTCTTATGAAGCCTTGAAACATGCATTCGGAAACATGTATCCACTATTTTTTTCCACAAATTCAAGTTTCAGCTGAATGACGGGGCACAAATCGAACTTTGACATGATCCAATCTGTCAAGACTCGTGGTCGGGTCGTCGAGGTCGTACTGTAGCGGCTGCTCTAGGACTACACGATACTTCTGTAGAAGGAATGTCACCAGCAGGAATATCTCCATTGAGGCAAACACCTCTCCTGGGCATGACCGCTTTCCTGCATTGCAATAAAGAAATCAAGCTTCAGAAAAGTTGAATCCAAGAAAACATACGAATACGAACTTGACTGCCGACAGAACACAATAGACCAGAATTTTCACAATAACTTTTTGGCAAAGAGTCAACAGAGAAATAATTAACAGAGGGCTTCACACCGACGCACGAGAAACACATCTTCACACCAAATTGGCGTTTAAAAATCATTCAGTCTAACTTTACAGTTTTTCACTCCATTTCATTTCAATTATCGAAACTGCGCTACGTGTAATTTCACCACGTTTGTACAGGCGAAAACATTTCCCATGCGATAAATTGTAATACCATTTCTTGCGCCTAAAAATCTTAAATACTTCGTGCAACTAGTCAAAGAAAAGCACACGGGAGTGGAAAAGCAGTTGAGGTGGGGTAGGATGCTCAAAGCATCGTGCGGTGTGCTGTCTGTGGAACTTCTAGGCTGTGTTGGAGGAAGGCTTGTATAGCGAAGGTTATTTCTGTACACTTTGTAAAACTAAAAAATAGACCTGCAAATAAGAATACGTGTCTCATCAGCTTCTCTGAAATGACTCGGCACAGCGTCTCCTTTGCTACAAAACTGTGCTCATGAATCTTTTCCACAAAAGCGAGTGTTGCAACTCGGCCAATTTTAAATTGTTAACATTTCACGGACATTACCGAAGCAGACTTAGCCGAAGACTTTAATGCGGCGGGCGAATGGAAACTACTGTTGCAATCTCAAGAAGCTACACTGTCACGTTCGAAGCATACGTCAGTTGCCTATCAGCCAAGAGGAGACAGGATGATGCTCGGCCATTAGGAATAGCCGGTTCGTCAAATTTCTTGGCCGCGGAACGCTGAAGTCTACTAAGTTACGACTCGGAATCTATGTAAATGTGTGTCCGAAGTTTATAATGCCTACAATTTGAGGAGAAAGGTAATCTTATACGGTAACCTCTCGATTACACCTAAGTAGATATGCTAGAAAGTTGTCTAGTGACTTTTCATTATGTGCCTCATATCACTTGCTATATTATCTAACACATATTCTTTGTCCAAAACAAATCGTGCTTCTTGAACTGATTATAACCAGCATTTCATGCTGCGTTCTATTGTTTCACTAGTATCATAGTTAATATGCGTGAGCTACGTAGTCGAGCCTTGATAAAATCGACTATGTTAGATATTGTGTGAATATGTAGAAAATGGAATTCCTACTGTGTGTGGCTGTAGTGTAAGCGTTCCCTGGTTTCCTTACAGCGAAGCTGTATATGGCTAGGTTCTGGCGGAATATGTCCGTAGACAAAACGACGCGTAGAACAATTTTCGGCGGCCCTCGACCCTCGCCCCACCCGCGCCCCTCACCCTCGCCGCGCATCGTCACTGCCTATGCTTCTTTCACAAGTGTTGCGATACTCGGTGGCGGCACTTCCCCGCCAATCGTTGTGCCCTTTTGTCTCGTGATGTAGAGATCGCGCTAGCGCTGTTATCAGCAGTTGCCGTTTGGACTCGATATGGGAGGGACGCGTGACGTTCGCTCGGAGGATGAAGAGCGGGAATTGAAGGAGCGCCAACGCGCACAGCAGCTCGAATGGGCGCGAAAACGAGGTGAAGCTGCTGCCGCAGGAAGTGCAGTAGCTGCCGGTCCTTCGAAACACACCACGTCGAGTAGCTGCGACTCCCTCACGGAAGAAGAGCAGCTCGCCCGCCTGGAGCTCCGACGTGAGCAAAAGCGTCGGTGCGACCGGCGCCGGAGGGCGCCGGCGGGCCAATACCACCGACGAGGAGCGGTCCATTGAAGAGCAACGCAAGCGCGATGCACGCCGCCGCAACTGCACAGCATCGGAATACTCGTATTTCCCTGGGGCGACGGTGAGGCTTCAGCGATAGTTCATCGGCAACGCGTTAGGCGCAAGGTGTGCCTTCTGTGACCGTCTTTCGTTCGGAGGAGACTTGGCCACGATCGGCGGCGTGCGGCTCGCCCAAGAGCATGAAATAGCCGCTGATGCGTTGCGGCAGTGCATCTCTTCGAAAGCCTTCCTATAGTAGATCCACCATAGTCGCAGCTTCGCTGGCTTCCACCTTTACCATGCACGGCTGCTTTACAATTTAATCCGTTATCTGTATCATCTATACTTAAGATCGCAACTTTCATCACCAAGATTTCATACTATATTTCATATTCAGCTACATAATTATCCACGTTCCCCTGGAAGCTTTTACTCTGATACTCTCCAACACAAATAATTTATTTGATAACTAAACTTCCAGATGATTGTCCTGTTACTTGGCCTCAAGTATTTTGATGCCACTGCGACTTTTTTTTTCTAAATTCGAAAGATCAACAGGTTCGGCCGATTCTTCGTGCACAGGATGAACAACAATAAAAATCACCAAGCGTTTGTTTAGATAGCGGCAAGAACAGCGCACCTCGACATACTTCCGTTGACACCTTTTCTGATGGTACTAAAGTGGCCCGTCTGTCTTGAAGACCTCTGAACAGATCAATTTATATATCTAAAGATCTATTATTTGTTTTTCTCTTCAAATAAAATCTGTCATATGCACAATTTCGTTCCAACCACTATTCACCCTTTTAAACATGCAAGCAGCATTTTGCGAATAAGATTTCTTGCCTGCAAAATTTACTTCCTTTGTTAACCGAGTTTTTATTATTTCTCTTTGTCCTTACGCTAGCCAACTCCTGTCTAGATTTTCACTCGTATATGCGCGCTCAAAGCTTCTCGAGCGTAAACCTTTATACGTGATGTTTAGTGCGATGAGCATTATTTGTCTACTTCGCGAGTTTTGAACATGTTCATCTATCTATCTAGTTTCTTAGGCTGAACCAGTGCCCCCAGTTGTCTACCAGCTTGGTCTACGAAGTATGTGCTCATGGCCGTGATGTCGTCATAGGCGTTTTATCGTCGTCCGTCCAGTTTTGTCATTTGAATCTCGTCATTTTATCGTCGTCATTCCTTCTACGCCAACTTAGTGGTCCGAAGTGTTTAATAGCTTGGGCCACTAGGCTGCTAGGTCACTAGGTACTTGTGGTTGTAATGTGGTTGTGGCCATGGCAGCGTTGTCATTCAAGCGCTGTCAAACGCTCTCATTGAAGGTGGCGGTCCCATTACGGTGACACGAGCCCCCCCCGTTTTCAATACTTTTGGAGCAACCCTGGCGGCTCTTCTACTTAGGATATAAAGTTGTCGTGTATACCACAAAAAAACTTCATGCTTGTAGATCCCAAGTATATATACTATAAAGAAATTGATTAATGTGATTTAGAAACAAATGTTCAAAAACAAGCATGACATACATGCTTTTTGCGAACTGTGTCTCAGTTGTGACCAGTATTTAGAAAAACCTAGCACATTTACTGCATTTCGGCTTGCTCTGTAGCTTTAGGAAGTATTTATCTATTTCCTAGACTGCAGCAAAATAGTGTTAAATTGTTACTTTTATTGCGATAGCAATTATATGGACACTCCAAAGCAGATTTCTGCCGTCGGCGTCGCCGTCGCCGTTGCCGTGAGGTTCCGTATGACGTCAATGGAGATGAAATCGTCGCCGCGCGCCGCCGAACGCTGTATGTGCGAGTGACAGGGCGCGAGGGACGCGCTATTTCACGGGGAGTGAACCCACGGCGGAGAACAAACGCGCGTTCTGCGCCATGCTTCCTTAAGGGCTGCAGAAGTAGGCGTCTCTTTCCTCCTTTACAATCACCATATATGTAGAGCAAACGCGCCTTCTTCCGACGCGCGAAAGGCCGGGGGGGGGGGAGGGGTAGGAAAGGGAGGTGACGTTTAGCTGCGGCACCCAGTGCCTATTTATATCAGAGGCTCCGGCAACAGTCAGCAACGCCGCACGCATTTTTTGTGAACGCTGGCAAAACGCCGACAGCGTCGACATTAGTTCTGTGTGTTGCCGGTGCTGCTGCATGTCCAAGTTTATACAGCTGATCAAGCTATTATCATTACTCCGTATAGCTCTTTACAAATTTGCTATCGCAATTGATGCTTCGCCTTTCAGGTGAAACTGCGACCACTTTTTTGGATAATTTGCTTTTGAAGATTGCCAAACATCGCAATCTTCTGTTGTAAACAGCCCGGCAACTACACGCTCCAGAAGGCTAAATTTTGGATGAGTTAGAGTTCAAGGAATTTTCATTCAGGAGGCGAAATTTCATTCATGTACCTGTGTTAGTTTCAAACGGCAGCTTCGTAGCTTTAGCACCTTCCTGCAAAACTGGACAAAAGTAGAACCAGAATTCTAAATATGGCATAATTTCGGTCGCATTATTAGGAAAACTAATAAAGGCACATGAATGAAATTCCTGCGGCGGACGTAGGCGGCGGCGTAACCGAGCGAACGAGAACAGCAGCGAACGATGGAAGAGGCGAGCTGTGAACGGCGGAGACCAATGAGAGCGGCCCCTTCACTGACGTGCGCGCGGGAAACTGGTTTCATGCGGACCCGCGCGACCGCTCGATGCGTACTCGTATCTGGTCTCAGCCGGACCGCTTGTTTCGTACTATCGTCTGCTCGCGTCAGCTCTCGCTCGCACTTGTTTGGTTTGCTTGGTTTGGTCTCGTTCGCGCTTGTTTTTATTGTCATGGTTTGCAATTGTTTTGTAATCTGATTGTATGGGCGACGCAAATTGTGCTGTACTTTCTGGAAGTCAAGCGGCACCAGCGATTACATTGGTACCTTCGACGAGTCATGTACAAAAGCCGACGAGCTTGACTCGCAGATCCGATATACGACGATTGCCAACTCTGCTACATGTTCCTCTCAAATTCTTTGCCTCAATATATCGCGAAACGAAAACACGCATAGAGATGCGCTCAAATTTCGCATTAGGGAGCATCGTAATCGTCCGTGCGTTTTATATCTGCTATTTCAAGATCACTAAATGGAAATCTGTCTCTGACGAACACTAAGGACAAGAAGAGTTTGTTATCAACTCGAAAATGCAATCTTTGTGCCCAGTCGTCTCATTTATTTAGAAATAAACGGATGATAGGGTTGCCATTGGTCTAGAAGATTCTCTTAATTCTTTAACTAAGTTCGCAATCAACAAAAGAAGCCAGTGTATTTTTGTATTCGTTCCAGCCTTTGCACCTTATGTTATGTTACTGCATCGCGATGGCAAGGCTGGAACGCAGTTTTGAAGTCGCTAACTAATTGTCTGATTCAGACTTTTCAGTGACCTTTCCGTCACGTATACTCAACGTAAATCTTATCATCATTGGTGTTTTGTCACCTACGTGTTCTACTGAACATTACAAAGGAAAGTTTCATTGTAGAATTATTGTCCCACGTCTTTAAGGATTACGCTCGCCTTATATAAATATACAAGAACAGCAGTCTTTGTAATAATGAGTCTGTTTAAAGGCAGTGTAGAGAGTTTGCTGGTGCTTAAAGCACGAAAGCAGCGTAGCGGCCTGGAGTTATGCTATTGTGAAGGGTGCGGTAATAACATTTACCACGGTGATGTCTTTCACGAGCACCAAAATTTAGGCACTTAGGTATTAATGCGGTCGCTGCGGGCGGCATCAAACCCGCGACCTCGTGCTCAGACACAGAATGCCGTCCACTCTGAGGCAACGTGTCTGCATGGTGCGTCAAGGGATGCAGCAGAGGGAGAAAATATTAAAACAAGAAACGTGCAGCCTTCCGGCCTTTCCTCTAGCTAATGTAATAGAAGCTACTGTAAAATTGGGCCAACTGAAAAATTTCATGGTTTTCTACAGCCCTCATGTTTAGGTATTTTGTATAAGTATTTAAGCTTCAGAACAATAAACTGACTTATGTTCTCTAAAATGTCCAATGGTGGCCACGCCTTAGGTACCATGCTTCGTGTGTATTCCATATCTTAGTAACATTTTGTCACGCAACAGATTAACATGAGAATGATTTTCCATTTTTATGCTGTACACATTGAATTGGACCAGAGCAGCAAGTATCCGCTTTGATATATCTTGCTTTATTAGATGACCATTTCTCCTGACACACAAAAAATGCACTAACGTTTCATTTTTTGCGTTTAGAAAACATAGTAACACTGATGAACGCATTTCCATGCTAGTTGGTGGAACCACCATTGAAGTTTTTCAAGGGCAATGGTTGGATGCCGGTTCCCACTCACGACTTAATTAAATTTTAAATTCTTTGCGGGATTTGCGTAAGCATTAATTAGAGCATTACAAGTTTCATAGCGACAACACAACCAAAAGTAAATAAAGGAACTCGTTAAGCGTAGTAAGAACTTCTTTGACACCACGGTGGAGTTCTTTTAGAGTCACAGTGGGCCCACCCAGCATTTTTATTCCATGGACCCGCCGGAACATTCAGGAGAACGTTCTCCAATCAGATTGCTGAAGCATAATCAAGGCGACAATCATACGTGTCTGTTGTAGTACTTTTTTGTAGCTTGGCTGACTACCACATTCAAACAGGAAGCATTGTGAACGTGAGCTTCAAAGGCATGGTTACTTTCTAGGTATAGTAAGCTTATTTTGTCATGGTTATTCTTTTTATTCGATAATCATATGTACAATAAGATGGACGTCACAGCATCTACTGCTGCATTTCTTGGTGCCGGCAAGCACCTTCTATACCGAATATTCGTATAAAGGGGGAATGCCGTAATTTAAATGACATTTATTAGGAACGGGCTTATCAAATTTGATGATATTCTTTAATCACAGCCGCCTTTAGTCGAACGTAGTTCCAAATAAGCTTGGCATGCAATTAACATGTCAGTGAATCCTTCGCCGACCAAACTGCAATATATTTATTCAATGAAGATTATCTACTCTCAATTTTTGACTTTGGAATTGAAATGACTAAAAACAAACTCACCCACTGAAAAGGCGATCACATTTTCGAGCTTTTCAGGCACGAAGGAGCCATCCTTGTCAAGAAATCGGCTAGGGTCGAAACGTTGCGGTTCGGGCCAAAGATCAGCGTCATAGTGCGCTGCCCACAAATTAAACAGGACGACCGTACCTCTTGGTATGATAAAGTCGTCAACTACGATGTCCTCGTTAGCCCTGCATAGAAGTGCGTAATGAAGTACATGGAAGCTGCTAAAGCAATGCCTCTGAGATTTCTGAAGAAACGAAGGTGTCTAATAATTCTACCTATGGTAACGTCTATTCAGATATGATGGACATGGGGTGTTATCTAAATTCATGACGAAAGTTGGCATGCCTAAATTCCATGCATACCATACGGCTGATTACTGATACGTGTGGATAACAGCACAAGGAGAAGTCTGCGTTCGCGGGGCGAAAATATGGAGGCAAGCCCAAAACACCTGTTGACCTGGTTTCTAGTCGGAATGTAGCGTCAAAAAAGGTCTAGAAAAGACTGTTCAATGTCTATACTTCAAAAGTATATACCTATAAATTTAAAGTGAATTTCGGTTGTCCCGAAGCGACGTCGCTGCCTTGTGAATTCTGATTGAAACAACTGTGACCGGTACCTCTGTATCATTTACGGGAGATATATTCAAAAGGCACATGTCATAAACCAAACAATGGAATCAGACAGACTCAGGTACTTTTGGTGTCCTTGAGGCATTCAATGCACAGTGCAGGTAACTACGGATAATTATGCGCATTTTAGTCGAATGCATGCTCATAAAAACATCTAAATTTCACGGGCCCAGTGTGCATGCTTTTGGAATAAATTTTTTAGCTGATTTGTGGTGTAGGTAATATGTAGTACCAATTAGTTTCCAAAATCCTTATGACGCGATTGACACTGAGTGTCTCGGGAAAATGTAGTTACAGATTGCGATCTGTTTTTTTTTGCGGGGGGGGGGGGGGGTTATCCGCACATCAAGTTTTATTTAGTGCAGTTTAAGAACTCTTGACGGTTGATTATTCAATGTTTACGTCTTATTACCTCCTCATCTGTGGTCAACGTAGATCCCTTGAACTGTCTGGTAGTATCTGAGCGTAGGATTGTGTGGCACCTACAAAGTTCGTTTGTGCTATGGGCAATATCAGTACGCACAGAAGAAGCATTCATGTAGTCGCGTGCTTAAAAAGCCCAAAGCTGGCGAAAATCACCAGGAAATATTTTCTCTAGAGTCTCTGAGTAGAAATAATATCAAATGTTGTATGCGCAACGCAATGTGTTTACTATTTTTAACTGTCATTCATCGAGCTGTAGCATAAGCTTCTGCTCAGCACGTGGCCACACGCAAACACCCAAAACATTCGGGCTGACTTACTCTCTTGGCATTCCAAGCGGCGGTGCCGGTTTCCATCGATGAATTTCCCAGGAGCAGGCAAGGGTATAAGGCATACGTCTGCGATCTTCCCATGTAGGCAGCCTCTCGGTACCTACGACTTCGTCGATTTCTCGCTGTACTCTAGTTTGTATTTCTTGTCTTGCGGCAAAGTTGAGCAGGTGCCAATGCATCGTATTTGTCGTGCTGAACGTCCCAGCAATTAGGAAGGTTTTTACATTGCCTATGAGAAACCGTTCTGTTGAAAAAAAAAACGTAAACCAAAGGCTCAAATGAACAGCCAAGGTTACTGTAATAATACATAAACTGTGCAATTGTCCTGTGCATCACTACTGAAGCCACTAAACGCGTGAACCAGTAACGTTAACATCAGTATGTTCAACTTTCAGCATTCGTTCCAGCCAACAAATTTGTTTATAGCTTTATAGAAAAGAAAAGCGACTTTGTTTGCGATCGTTCATTTGCACTCAAATTCAGGGATATTCAAAGTATCAACCGCCCAATTTTCCACTTGCCGTTAAGTGCTATCAACCGCCTTGGTTATGGTGCAGCAAAACAAAACTATTCGTTCGATAGCACAGCTACACGCAGAGCTGCAGCTTTCGCCATCGTTTTGTTCTATCCTCCCACTGCTGTTCGCTGCTATAAAATAAGGAAAGAGCTCGTGGCAACACCGGTAAGAAGCGAGGCGTTTTATTTTTGTATTAGTGGTCATAAAATGAGGGAATAAAATCAACTTCGCATTGAAAATAGCTGTTAATGTAGACGGTGTTGCTAACCGGGTGCTGCTGGTACTGCGCAAAAGTTGCATTTAGCACACGCCTCTCTATCGTGCCTTCGCGCCAATTTGTACAGTCGACTTCGACCCAGTCAAAAGAAATACTTTGAGCAGTATTTTTTACCACGTGAGCTTCGTTTAAGTTTTCGTTGCAGGCCAACGCAATCTATCATGCAAAACATTTTTGAAAAATGTTTTTTAGCATCCGAAATGCAGTGAAAATATGTCAAAAAGTTGTACGGTAGTTTTTTTTTATTTTATGACACTGTTCATTGCTACAACCTTTTTTGAAATGTTAGGCCCTTTAGGACGTTTAGCGTCTAAAATGCCTTGGAAATAAAAAAAATCACAGCATATCCACGGGGTGAATGATGATGAGTGGGCGAAGCTCCGGAGGGAATCATCGGATCTCCCGCTTAAGGGGACGCTAGCACAAACGCGTTAGAAACGTGCAGTACTCTCTAGTAAGGGGGAGCGGCCACAGCGTCTTACGCAGCCATTTACACATGTCGGAACGTGCACCGCGTTTGCCGACGCCATCACATGACTGCTGAGAGAGTATACCCCCCGTATTCATAAACGCTCCTCGACTTGAACTTGACTTGCCACCGCTTTGGGCAGCGCGTTCGAAACGCGTTGAAGGTAAGGCGGAGAGGCCACAGCGTCTTACACCAGCTTCTTACACGGGCCGTAACGCGCTAGCACAAACGCGTTAGAAACGCGCTAGAAACGCGGCCTTTCGTTAATGTTGGGTATTTATTGCCATCGTGGTGCGTGTGTACATGTCTGCTTCGTGGCGTAGTGGGCTAACGCCGCGCGCTCGGAAGCGAGGGGTCCCTGGTTCGATTCCGCGCTACGGACACAACTTCGGATTTTTTTTCTCAGACTGGTTACACACTACTACTACGACGACGGGGACGGAACGGGTGCCGCTATAAGGAGCTTCGCCCCTAATAAAATACCCCTCGGGGGTTGTTGCAGCAGAAATTCGTCTGCAAATTTTTTCCAGACCGATGGAAGACGGCGCCAATTTACATAAGATGCATTGTTATTTCTACCGAAAATGTGCTTTTTCACATTATTATAGGAGTGCTGATGGAAACTTTTGTAAGACTTTTTCACAGACGTGTGACAACAGCTTACGTAGATTTTGTCGAACAGCAAAAAATCGAAGAGCGGTGTCGAAGTCGGTGCACATTGCACGTGCATATAATCATAGCAGCGCGTAATAGAGAAATGCAAGGCCCGCGCGCTCTATCCCCACACAGTCCCTGCTTCATCCCGCAGCATAGGGTTGAATACGGTATGCGTTCGTTTTCAGTATTTTCCTTGTGCATTTATGCACCTTGTATTTTCTTTTCGTGTCCGGCTCTGCTATTCAGACGCTGCGCTATAAAGCGTATCTGCGTGCATGCAGGGATGCCTATGTTATTGCGCTTTGCTTGCAGCGACGGGAACACTAAAGTCCGGAGATTACACACACAAAACTAGTGCAAGAATTAGGGAGTACACAGAGTGCGCGAGAGATAGACCGTTGCAGCACCATACCGTGCGAAACTTGATACATGCTGGAGCGAACGGAAGAAAACTGCCCATGAAACCAAATCCTCACATTCGACTGGGCGATCACGTTGATTCTCTGTTTCACAGAGCATGCATGGCCGAGCTGACTTCCACAATTTAAGAACACACAGTCGCAGAGAGAACCAAATGCAGACAGGGCCAACCACAGCTCTGATTAGTGGCGTGCATTCAGCTTTAAAATCCGCTCCGATGGACAGCATCATGTACCGGAGCTTCAATTATTCACAGGCCATTCGTTTTCTTGCAGGTTCAATGAATCTGGGGCTTTTTACCGCAATGTAAGGTTGTGTTAGAAACTTGGCGCCAGAATTCGGGCGCAAATGAACATTGTTTGAAAGCACATACCTCAAACTCCAAGCGCACGTCACGGAAAAAAATAATAATATAAATAAAAACAATCTCGGCGTAAGTTTTTTTTTTTCAAAGCAGTGCTGCTCTTGTAAATTTCGTGCACACGGAAATACATGAGTCTAAAAACTACATGGCTTGAATTCGTTGATTGGTGGCAGGATTTTGACTTTTCGGGTGCAGTATTTCTTGACAATGAATATGGTCGTTGTATTGTAGAGTCCTTAGAAGCCGTATGGCTACGATAAGCAAGCCTCACAATAGCCTAGCAAATGAGCTGTAACGAAGACGGAGGACGTTGCTGTTGTTGCCAGAAGACTATGCATTTCGAATATTTTCTCATGTATACAAGACTACATGAGTCGGTGAGCACTGATAAGCATCACTGCATGTCTGGTTCCTCCTTAAATAACTGATCACCCTGTCAGTTGGCTTCTCCATATTCGTGGACAGCTTGCACCGGGCGATACCCACGGTGCGTTGCAGCTGTCTCAGCATTGGCATGTAGGCCCCGTACTCAGCCGCCTACTAAATTGCCCTACGACAGCCGCTTCGGCTAGGACAGAAATGAGACAAAATTTTGACAAGCAAAAAGCTACGAAGAACGAATCCCGGTTACTACCAATGATTGCATTAAGCAGCGCTTTCTGAGGTGGCTATATGTGGCACTTTGGTGCGCTATGTGGAGTGAGTGAGTGAGCCAACCGGCATAGCGAGCGCCGCTTTAAGGACCAGATCCGAACGCGATGCAGCTTCTGCAACCGTTTGTGGCCGTAAACGCGGCGGACGGTGGCGCAGGATCTCAAGCGACAGCTTTTGCGCCTTCGCCATGAAGTGCAGCGTTTGAACGACGCTTCTCAAAACGCTATTTGTTACGAGCTAAGATTGTGAGAATGCTCCTTTGACTTCCGATTTACTGTGCGGCACCACACGATACCACCAGTATCAGTAGTGCAGTTTCTTACGGTGGTGCTGCACTGCACGATTTTTGAGATCAGCCGATCAAAGGAATTAGACACTCACCAGAATACCGCGGTTAGTTCCCAAAGAAAGCTAAACGCTTTAAAGACGCGCTTCTTTTTTGTGGCTTGCTCGGAACTGACAAACAAAATACTGTCTGATCCATGACATCCGTGCAACGCACACGACATGTACAATTCTACACTACGCATATCCAGGACAGGGACACGCTTCACTCGAGATGAGAGCTAGTTAGAGGGAATCGTTAATTTGTAATCTTTCCTACCCTACAACCTTTAATTCTTCCCTACGCTAGACAATGTAATCTGGCGCTGCTGGGTCAGTATGGAGACCTTCAGCGTTCGATGCGTGCAGGCAGCTAACAAATAAAATGTCCTCCAATTCACGCTGTGAAGGTGGTTGGCCAGCGAAGCTGTGGTATCAGCTGATCCCATAGACCACTTTGGCGTAGCCTTGAACTGGGTCCTGCCGAGCATGAGCACGACGCCGTTGTACATATTGACATTGCTGTTCCTGTCAATCGCTCATCGAATTCGCGTTGCTCTTGAGGCGTCCTAATTGTGCGTCGCTTCCTTTGGGCAGGAACCGCTGCATCCTGCCAAGCCAGATCACGGCCCCGTTGTGCATATTGACGTTGCTGCTCCCGACGCCTCTCATCGTGTTCACGTTGCTCTTTGGGAGTCCTAAGTACGCGTGGTCTTTCCAGAACACAAATGAAATCAGTAGCTAGGCGGCCTCTTTTTTTACATATATCAAAATGCAGTTACGTCCCTTCCTGATTCGAATGCTACATTTGTCGCTTCCCGGCAACAGCAGCGCAACAGCAATCTTTACCTGGAAACGCTTGTGGCCAACGCTATGCGTGAAGGCGAGCGTTCTGGTTCTTTTTCTTTTGTCTTTTGCAGCACGCCCGACGGCGTCACTGCCGCGGATGAGCGGAGGCGAACGCCCTCTGGTGGTGTTGCAAGGAACCCAGCGGTGCACGCGGTGCGCGCCTCCCGCTTTGATTGGTTGAGTTTTTGACTGCAGAGACGAAAATATCCTGGGATCCCAGTCCTACACAACTACACACGATAGCCGGTAATTAGGAGGTGAACACCTGTGCCAAAGAAGCTCACCACGGCGGAGGACCGGTTACCAGAGCAATAGCGGCCTCAGATTACACGAGACATAGGCTACGGAGCCTGCTCCCCTCTATACACCCAAAAGCGGCGAGAGCGAAGAGGTGCGTGGCGGACAGCGGACAGGAGGGTGCAGCAGAACCCCCGAGGCGGAAAGCGCAGGAGACCACGGCGAAAGCGTCATAAGAAAAGCATAGTGCGGTGAAGATGGCTACGAGATGGAGGCAGAGTAGCGCGCGTCGTCTGGCTCTCGCAATCTGCAGATTAGCTTGGCAGTCGCGCCAAGCTTCGCCACGTTTGCAACGTGCCGCACGAGACACTATCTCCGCCAGGCAAGATATCGCGAAATGAGAATGCGTATACAGCTGCGCTAAAATTTCACATTAGGGAGTATCGAAATTGTAGGTGACTTTTTTGGTATGTTGTTACTATAAAATTCAAAGTCAGTGTACTCCATATTTTACCCATTTAACTAAATTAACTCTCCAGATTTTTGTGAGAGGTCGCCCAAACAGTTTACAAGATATGCTCACCAAAAAAATTTTAAACAGCATTTTTTTACAGGCACCACACCTAATAATGACAACAAATTTATTGCCCCAATAAGCTTAACATAAAGTTTCATATGTCGCTATTGACGTTTACACCAACTTTTTTCAGAAGAGGAACAGCGGAAATTCACCTTGAAACTTTGGCAATGCCTCCTGTCTCACTTCTTCAATCTTCTTCATATATCCCTCGATGAATCCTCGTCCATCGTTTTCAGACGTGCTGGGCTTGTAATTCTCAATCTGGTCACTATAAAATAGTTGATTCATTTCGCTCGGTCAACGTTCATAACTTGAGTAACGCACTTACAGCAAAAAGCATCCTGGAATACTGCAAAGCGCTAATTGCGAAACCTGCCTGTCTCAAGACGGCTCCATTCCTTTATAAAATGTACCATTTTACCATCGCGTTTCCAAAAACAATCACTGATATTTGTCCGCGGTATTCATTTACACTTAAGAGGAAATAGTACATTTCAGATTTTCTTTCTCTATAAGAGTAGCAGCGCCTTTCTCATACCCGTGTTTGGAAGCCCTTCCACCCGATTGTACGTTGGCTGAAAGTTCAAGTTGGAGCTGCTATAAGGGCGGTTTCGAAGGCCGCCGAGTCAATAGTCTATCGAGTCAACGGAGCACTCTACAACTCTATCGAAACCCCGATGGCCTTTGAGCAATGGCAGCCGCATCGAGCGGCACAAGCGTTGCCGCAGTTTTGCTATTCAACACTTTTAAAAGTAAACATATATGTATCGCAATGTATAAACTACTTACTAAAACGTTTCAACAAAAATAAAAGAAAGTTCTGTGCTATTATGTGGATTTAAAATTTAACTTTTGGTGACATGATAACAAAAATAAAGATTCGCAGCGCCACAAATTCTTGCGACAAACGCCTGAACCACTCAACAGCTTTTCAAATGTGCGGTGCAGCACCGCTACAACTACTTTTAGGTGCTAGATTTTGAAGGCCGTCGACTGTAAGGCCTCGCAAGTGTGCGCATGTGACACGGGTATTAAATGCCTAAATAAACAAGCTTCTCGAAAAATGTGAGCTATTTTGAATTTTTTTGGTAAACGTATTGACATTCGAAATGTGTTCCGTGTTTGCCTGTTTTCACCTGATATTGACGTGTAAGTGCGTGTGGGGATGTGGTTGGTTATTTACCAGAAATAAAGCTTTCCACTCACAGTCGCAATAGCTACCACCCAGGGCCCGGACTCCGAAAATGCTCTTAAAATTGTTCGAAGGACAGAACTTCAGCCAATCACGATGCTCGACATATTATCAGCGAAGGCGGCAGGACAGTGACAAAGAAAACGTACGACGAAAAGCTTTGTGAATTTGACGTCAGGTTATTCGTGGTGATACCTAGATGTGCTGGCTAGGCTCATGAAATACGACGCTCGTATCAGATTTTGTGTCTTCTTCGCACTAGTAGCTATACCAAAATACGTTGAAAAAATATAAAGCGTGTGGCTATGTTCCCGCTTATGTGTCAAAATTGCACCAGGAAGATAATGAGTCCGAGGCGCTGCCGTACAGATGTAGCATATGCAAACCACCATCAGGAGGAAACAAGCCGATATTTATTAAAACTTAATCAGCCAAGTAGGAGCTGTGGCTGAAACACGGGTGAGGTTCTTACTCAAGGATATACTGTAATAAATAGCGAGTGTAAACAGCCATAAACGTGGTGAGGTATAGGTCTCTGTGTCGTTGTCTCCCTCCCCTGGCCTCCGGCAAGTGCAATCTTACCTAAGTGCCGCGCCCTCTGCCAGGTTGCGCGGAGTGCCTAGGATGGAAAATGTACGATAACGCGAAGGGACGTTCCTTGCTATTGGAGGCTCAAGCCGGTTGCCTAAAGACAAAAACATACCGGAGCATATATTCGGAACTAGATGAGGTATGTGCATGCTGCAACAAGAATCCGGAGGGCAGTCAGTACACACTAATGGTATTGCGAAGGGATTCACCCAGTGAGACCCGTAGGTAACGTACACCTTCTATAAGCGCTAGGATTTAAACTGGACGGAAGCATCAACTGGTCAGCGGTCGAGATAAGCAAGAGTTGCTTGGAGTATTGGTGAAAACAAACAGGAGGCAATACATTGATACCACCGGATCTGTTACAGGCATAGGTAGTGAGTGGTACAAGGTAGACAGAGTAGTTTTGAGGAAGAAAAAAGAAAAAAAAAGCATTTAAATGTATTCCAAAATGCTGGAATGAAAAACGTGTATAGCATACCTGATTAAATCTAGCAGCCTAGGTGACTATTTGTCACCGCCCCGTTTCAAAGGGGGTGCCAATAAATCAGTCATCATAATAATCTCGGCAAAATTACTTTTGAAGAAAGTCTCAGGAACACGAATGGACACAGATTGGAGGAAGATGTCCAGAAAGTGGGCAATCAAGTACAGGGTAATTAAAAAATGTAAATAGGCAACCAGGAGGCCATAAAAGAAAGTCATAAAAACAGAATGTAAATTGGATGCAAAGATGGAAACAAAAAAGGACTATTGATATTTGCACGAGTGGCACGGACGAAATTAGAAGGGAGAAATGGTACGATACCACAAAGAGATGTGCCTTGCTATTGGACGCTCCATCTCGTTGCCACAAAACAAAAACTTATCTAAGCAAATACAGTAAACTCTCAGTTTTATCAACGTCGGTTGAACGAATATTTCAGAATAAGGAACCTTTAGAAAATCCCCGGCTAGTTTTCTATGCATTCTATGCAAACATATTTTAGTCAAACAAATTTTTGAATAGCGAATAATTCAGTTGAACGAACAACATCCAGCTGGTTACAGACATCATTCTCCAGCTATGTGCCGTTTGCAGACTATATGCAGTGTGACAGTGAGCTCGTTACTGTGCCGAACGTTACCTGTCTTCGTCCCGAAGAAGAGTTCGACGAGGAAGATGCAGTGGGGGAGGCAGATGCAAATCCTTCAAATCTAGCCCTATGCCTTGGAAAATTGCGAAACTTCATATCTCAGCAACAAGCTGGGCCAGAGGAAGTGGTCAAAAACATAGGCTCTCTGGAGAGCGTTGTTACTTCTTGTGCTTTAAGCGCAGCAGTGCAAATTAATTTTTTTAATAAGATATGTAGCAACGTAACTGTTACCCTCCATAAACCATAACTCCATAAATTGCATTTGACTGGATGTCCGCTGTGCCCTATGCAGTTCCATATTCTAGTGAATATTGAATTTAGTGAACTGTCAGTCGGGTGAAATATTCCTTTGGGTCCCTTGAAGTTCACTCAAGTGATAGTCCACTGTATTCGGAACAACATGAGGCATGCGTTTGCTCCAGCAAACGTCTGGATAGAACATTTCTTATTATGGACCACCAGATTGCCCAAGAAGTTCTTTGGAGATAACTCAGCCCATTCCAGTGCAATACTGTGGTATTCACCCAGAAAAACCCGCACGTAAAGTACACCTTCCAGAAGCGCCGATATGGCAAGTGGATGAAAGCAATGAACAACCTGCAGTCCACATGAGCAAGAGACAGTTTGAGAATTGGTAGGAAAAGAAAGCATGAAAGAGATTGATAAGACTGGATCTGTCACAGGCATAAGTAACGGTACAAAGTAGAGAAAGAAGATTTAAGAAACCGAAAGAAAAAAAAAACGATTATGGAGAGGCACAAAATGACAGCCTAAAAATCGTGTATGGCATATCTGGTTAGTTCAAGCAAGCTAGGTGACAATTTTTCAGCCGCGTGTTTCAAACGAGATGCCACTAAGTCAATATCATCATCATCATCATCATCTGTAGGGTGCCTCAATGGCGAGCCCTTCATCACGCCGTGTGCGGCGGCGCGCGCGCATCGAGGACCGTCGCGTGGAGGAAACGCGGCTCAATTTGTATGTACGTTGTCGTGCATGAGCGCGCGCGCGCGGACGCAAAAGCGCTGCACAGGCCTTGGCGCAGCCATACAGTGACGTGATAACTGTGTCAGGGATTCCTAACGCGAACATGGCGCCGCGTCACAAAACAGCTGCCGACCCAGAAGAGAGGAAACGCCGGCGCGCAGAGAGCGTATTGTGCTTTCCGCGGATGATTCCACAAGCGAGAGAGAGAGAAATAAAGGAGGGTGAGGAGGATGGCACCGGCGGAACGCCTCCGAACGGAAAACACGCTGAACTGTTGGTGACTAGGCACAACTGTGGCTGCTGTTGAGGGATCGATGGTATTCCTAAATAAACGCATCACTGTTTTGATGATCCACACATAATCTCACTATCAGGGAGAGAGCAGTCTACCTGACTGGAGCAGTATTTTTTTATTCGGGGTGTTGCTACGCATCGGCGCCCGGCAGCGGGGCACAACCGACCGCGCCGCCAAACAGAGAGGCAAAAAAAAAAAGAAAATGGTGATACCAAGAAAAAAAAAGAATTTAAACTTCCTTGCCGAGGCGGAATTCGAAACCGCATCCCAAAGCGAGCGTC
Source organism: Dermacentor silvarum (assembly GCF_013339745.2). NCBI lineage: Eukaryota > Metazoa > Arthropoda > Arachnida > Ixodida > Ixodidae > Dermacentor > Dermacentor silvarum. Next base: position 136,261,822 of record NC_051160.1, on the reverse strand, counting down.
GTAACGGCCATACAGCCACGCTTCCAGAGCATGATTCATATGAACCATTTGATTGCGGTCGAGCGTCGTCGTCTTCGTCGAAAAAAAAGGCCGTGCCATCTTCCTCGCCCTCCATTTTTTCTCTCTCGCGAGGGGAATCATCCGCGGAAAGCATAATACGCGACCGGCGTAGAGTCACCCAACAAGAACGCGTGACTTCCGAGAATTCTAAAAAAATATGCAGGGTGTTTCAGCGAACACATTCAAAAATTCTTAAAGGTTGCCTGTGACAGCTAGCACAATTCTAGTTAATGAGCTGGTCTACTCGAAGAGGCGGACATTACTTGCACAACAAATTGAAGTGCGTAATCTAATAACTAACAGAAATTCAGTAATTAAGTTTTAACTAATTACCTGATGGCCCATATTGCAATTTACAAATTGTAGCCATGGAGTTCGCAAGGCAAATTCACTTGGAACGAATTCTCGGGATGACATCAGTTTCCGGATATTAATTCCCGAACTTTGCGGAGAAATGCATTGGCGTTCCAGTTAATTTCGTGCTTCAATGCATGAAGCGACGTTTTGTTAAGAACTTAACTGGAACGCCAATGCATTTCTCCGCAAAGTTCGGGAATTAATATCTCGAAACTGGTGTCATCCTGAGAATTAATTCTAAGTGGATCCGCCTTGCGAACTCCACGGCTACAATTTGTAAATTGCAATTTGGGCCATCAGGTAATTAGTTAAAAACCTAATTAGTGAATTTTTGTTAATTCGTCGATTATGCATTTCAATTTTTGTGCAATTAATGTCCGCCTCTTTGAGTAGGCCACCTCATTAACTATAATTGGGCTATGTGCCACAGGCAACCTTAAATAAATTTTGAAAGTGTTCGCTGAAACACCCTTTATACCCGCCGTGGTTGCTGAGTGGCTATGGTGTTGGGCTGCTGAGCACGAGGTCGCGGGATCGAATCCCGGCCACGGCGGCCGCATTTCGATGGGGGCGAAATGCGAAAACACCCGTGTACTTAGATTTAGGTGCACGTTAAAGAACCCAGGTGGTCAAAATTTCAGGAGTCCCCCACTACGGCGTGCCTCATAATCAGAACTGGTTTTGGCACGTAAAACCCCATAATTAAATCTTTTTTTAAACACCCTGTATAATGAACTTCTGCTTTGCAGGGCGCACAGGGAGACCCGATGGGGGTTTACGTAATTGTGCGTGAAACAGGATGCAGTTAAGATACGAAATAACTCAATATTATTCATGAAATAGGGACAGAATCATCATCATCATCAGCCTATATTTATGTCCACTGCAGGACGAAGGCCTCTCCCGGCGATCTCCAATTACCCCTGCCTTGCGCTAGCGTACTCCAACTTGCGCCTGCGAATTTCCTAAGTTCATCATCCCACCTGGTTTTCTGCCGTCCTTGACTGCGCTTCCCTTCTCTTGGTATCCATTCTGTAACCCTAATGGTCCACCGGTTATCCGTCCAACGCATTACATGGCCTGCCCTGCTCCATTTCTACCGCTTAATGTCAACTAGAACATCGGCTATCCCCGTTTTTTCTCTGATCCAAACCGCTCTCTTCCTGTCTCTTAACGTTACTCCTAAGATATTTCGTTCCATCGCTCTTTGTGCGGTCCTTAACTTGTTCTCGAGCTTCTTTGTTAACCTCAAAGTTTCTGCCCCATATGTTAGCACCGGTAGAATGCAATGATTGTACACTTTTATTTTCAACGAGAGTGAACGTTATCCATCCCAGTCAGGATGGATAACGTGGGAAAGATTGAGGAAGCCGTAAAATATGGACGCAGCATTAAATCAGTAAGAAGAAAGCTAGGAATAGGACAAGGCAAGATGTATGCACTGAAAGAAAAGCATGGTAATATCATCGGGGACAGAATACCGGCATATAATTAATATTTGATTATCAAATCACTTGAAGACCCATGTACGTAAACCTCCTTTTCATAAGTGTCAACACTACTTTTTTTTCTTTTTTTATATATCGCAGTATAACCGAATAACAGTCTCGCAACACAAACTGGTAACGAGATCACTCGAACCTTCAAATCACGGCTCCCTCAAAGTAACAGAAGCCAAATTCGGACGCTGTGCTTCGGCGTAGTACAGGCTCCGGAAGTGAATGTAGGAGCAGGAATTACTTCATGGTCAACACAGGTTCTTTTGTTTTCGGATGTAGTACATTTCGGAGGACAGCCCGAGATATTTCTTGCATGCGTTCTCTTGTTCTGCTGCGTTTATCGCGTGAGGGGAAAACGAGGGCATAATTGAACAGCGAAGCCCTTGCGGAGCCGTTGCATGTCACAGTGTGCTGAGCAACACGTCCGAAGTGGTGTCTGGCTGTTTCAGAGCCGTCGACATAGCGGCCGCCTCACAGTTTCTGACGTCATCCTCGACATCATCCCTCGACATCTACGTTCGGATATTTGTGCAGCGTTCCATGATGATCCCCAGTGCGCACATGCAGGTGTACTAAAGACATACGCGCGTCTACGCCTTCGTTACTACTGGCGAGGGATGTACCGATTCATCCGTCATTATGTCCGCTCCTGTCTCGTTTGCCAACGCCGCAAAGATCCCCCTCGTCGTTCAACCGCTCCATTGCAGCCTTTGCCTTGCCCAGGACGTGCTTTTGATGGAGTAGGCATCGACATTTATGGACCTTTGCCAACCGCATCAGACGGCAACCGCTGGGTAATCGTGGCCATCGACCATCTTACGCGCTGTGCGGAAACTTCCCCTTTGTCCAGCACTTCTGCACTTGACGTCGCCTTGTTTCTCCTGCGCCACATCACCCTTCGACACGGAGCTCCCAGGGAATTACTCAGTGACAGAGGCCGCGTCTTCCTCTCTGACGTCATCGAGGCTCTCCTCAAAGAATGCCGCATTATTCATCGCACCACTACTGCATACCATCCGCAGAGCAATGGCATGACCGAGCGCTTTAATCGAACTCTTGGTGACATGCTGGCTATGTACGTTGCATCCGACCAAACCAAATGGGACCATGTTCTACCATTTCTGACTTACGCTTATAATACCGCCACGCAGACGACCACGGGATTTTCGCCCTTCTTTCTCCTGTACGGACGCGAACCTTTTTTCCACAATGGACACTATCCTTCCGTACCGCCCTGACAACACAGAAACCACTACCTTGTCTGAAGCTGCTATACACGCTGAAGAGTGTCGCAAGCTATGCCGTATGTTTACGTCAGAAGACCAGCAACGCCAGAAACACCATCGAGAAACTTCCCATGTTCCTGCATCCTATGCTCCTGGCTCGCTAGTGTGGCTTTGGGTTCCAGCCCCTACCCCTGGACTGTCACCGAAACTCGCGTCGAAGTACCAGGGCCCCTACCGCGTGATCGAGCAAACGTCTCCAGTCAACTATATCGTGGAACCGCTCTAGCTATCTTTGGATCATCGCCGTCGAGGACGCGACATTGTGCATGTCCAGCGTCTCAAGCCGTACTATGATCCGCCTGTGCTGTCCTACCCCTAGGTCGCCGGGACGGCTTCTTTTTTCGCGGGGGAGATAACTGTACTGTGAAATAAGGAGCAGTGGGGATGTGTCTGTGAGTGAGAACGACGAGAGAGATAAGCCTTGTGTCGTGCTCGATCGGCTGTGCTACCTCTCGCTGCTTTATCGTGCTAGTCGTGAACGCTGACTTCCCCAAGTGCTTCGTAACATTATGCGTAACCATATTGGCCTTTCTGCTCTCAGTGACATTGATAAGCATAAAAAATTGGCGAGGTTTAGCTTTGGTTAACCCTGGTATATAGCGAAAGCTTCACTGCCCTGGCTAGCGCCATTGTCGAGCTGTGGCCGAGGTGTGGTTTAGCGATGATATACAGACCTGTTTGCAATGAATAGAGTGTTTATTCGCCATTTCTATGCCTATGAAGACACTGCAGTGATCAGTAAAGTAGTGAGACTTGGTTGCAACTCACAGCCGGGCCCAACACTACTCGGGCAACGGCGCCAATGTCTCCTTTCAGGGCTCCGTATAGGTCTAAATGCAGTCCGACGTAGCTTGAACGCGCGCACACGTTATGTCACGTTGGCGAGAACAACAGCGGCTATAGTTCGACCGATGGTTCGACATAATGGCGCCGCCAACGTAACAGGACGCGCGGTCAATGCGCTACGATTGCGCCCGGCGTCTACATAATCGGACGCGCGGCCAACGCACTCAGACGCGCCCGGCGTCTGATGACGCTCTCCCGCGAGTCGATAACGTCGGACTATAAACGTGCCTTAATGCTCTCTTGTGGTTTGACCTCTAGCTCTCAAGGTGAAAACTGTTGAGTCGCCGACGGCTGCCCGAGATAGCGTAATGAAGCTTTCGCTCCAAAAGTAACAGTGCATTCGAATGAGAATTTCAAGTAATTTAATGAATGTCACTTGAGCACGCAGGCTTTCGCCTTCACCCTCTTTGGCGTATACTAAAGTTACTGTCGATTTTTTGTTTCGCACTATTAATGTTTCGTTTGAGAATATTTAACATAAAAGGCATGCGCTGCCGGTGTTTTGTTTCATGATATTTGGTTGTGGGCTGTCATACTCGAACATCCGAGGAATAAGTTTGTAAATAATGCAAGACAAAGAGTGTGAGCAATGATAACGTCGAAATATCAACGCGCCTTAATGCTCTCTTGTGGTTGGACTCTAGCTCTCAAGGTGAAAAGTGTTGAGTCGCCGACGGCTGCCCGAGGTAGCGTAATGAAGCTTTCGCTTCAAAATAGTTGGAGGAGCATAACCACGGCATCCTTGAGAAGCTGGTCGGAACCTCTGCTATGTGTGGGCTCACAAAGGTGCTTGCATGCCTTTGCGTGCAAACTGAGTGGGCACACGCCAATTTTCCAATCCATGGAATATGGGTACTTTCTGTTTACACAGCTTTGGGCAGGTCCTCACTCGCTGAAAGCCTTTGCATAAGCGCAGCTTCATGTTTTCGCAAACTTCAAGCGTTTGTGAACCCACCCACGCTGTCATCAGCCGTGAAGCGTTAGAGTTGTGATTAAGCGTTGTATGCTGAATGACCATGTCAGAAGAAATCTATTGTGCGTTAGTTAGAAACGGCTTATCTTGAATCGAACTTTTACGTCCAATAGTACATGACCCGTCAGCCAAAACGGCGAATCTATGTTTGCAGCTGTGAGGTAAGCGAGCGCCGGCGGAGGAAGTCGCCTGGAGGTGGATAAGAGAATTGCGATCCTAGGTTTGGTAATATCGATGAATGATTAACCGATTAAATATATCCCGCAATACGTATAATGTTCATTGATGTCCACCTTTTGTTTAATAGACGTAATCGATTAGGCCTGTTCAAATATTCGTTTTCGAGAGTCCATAGAATTGGCGCGATAATTTTGAAATCGTAGTGCAGTGGCGGCGCATGAGTAGTGACTGTGCGGCTGTGGTAGAGCGACTATCGTCTGTTTTTCCTGACTACTGAGTGATGCCGAGCCGAGCAATTCCCCTCTCTTGCCCGACATCGCACACGCCACCACGCCACCCGAAGACGGAGGCTGGAAATGCCCTCGCAATTCAAGGCATACCTTAGCAGACCTATGGTCGTGCTAAGGTCGTGCGATGGTCGTGCCACTCCCAGTTAACTAAAGACATGGCGCAGCATGCGCGCCGGTTTAGAGCATGTATTTGACATAGCGACGGAGCTCTTGTAGATTCCAGCAAATCTACGGCGTCCGAGCATCTATGCTGGTGTGTGGCCGTTCATATAAGATATCAGCTTCACCCGAGCATCCTAGCAAATTGACAATCATTTCCTCTGTAAAAAAGAGCATGTGGTTTAAAATTCTAAACCGGTACTTTTCTTTTCCACTGTGCATATTGCAACTTCTTGTATGTTTCACTTGGTCTCCAGCTTTCAGTTTTGCCATTTTCAATATTTTTTCCAACTGTAGTATACAGGGATTCCCTAGCACCATGCATCTTAATTATTCTGCACTGAGTGCCATTTTATGGCATATATTGGTTATTTTTCCAAAATCTACTTGTGCCAACCATATTTAATCTTTAACAAGTTAAGGATTATCCTTTATCAAACGTTTATACAGAGGTGTTTCAAACTTGCTTCGACCTCCCAAACAATAAAATTGGGTCGTGCAAAAGTACATTAATGTGTTTCAACCTTTTTAAAAGTGCTCTGCAAAAATTTCGAAGAATCAACTATTCAATGAAAGACCCTGCATCGAAAGCAATTATTCGAATTAATGCTAAAAATGACGAACGATTAATCGTTCATCGAATAAAAAAATAAATCGCCCATCCTTATGCGGCAACTTTCTCAAGGAAATTCTGCAGCCATGAAGGAAAACTGGCAGTCAGTACTCCTGACCGATAACTGTCCGCTAGTTTGGCAATACCTGACCTATAACTGATTATTATTATTATTATTATTATTATTATTACTTAGGTACTTGTTTTATTTATTTTTGTGTTCTTCTTGCCGCTTCATTGTTTTATTGTTAGGCGGTGCATACTTCCACTACAAGAAAACCCCGTGCGGCACCCCTTATGTGTCATTCCAACAACTAGTGCGCGTCGCGGAAAGCACCTGCCGACATTGCCGAAACAGCTCCCTTTGTGCAAATGTTGGCTCGTGCATAATGCTTTTCTGATTGTATTCTGCATAAACCTTGTCATGCTAAAAGTCTGCTATCTGGCCATGCGAACCAGAATGAACATCTACGAGAATGTCTGCGCCATAATACTGATAGACGCCCATGATTGTGCATTCTAATGACATTATACCGTAGGCTCATAGGCCAAAAGAAATCTTAGTCCTATGGGCAACACATACTCTGACCATGCAAAGGTTTCTGGAAGGCGGAAGTATTGTTGGAAAATATTGGTTACACTTTGTCTTGCCCTATGTGTGCTGTTTGGCTTCATTTAGTTTGTGTACCTTTGGGTGCCTTCGCTCGTGTGCCTTTCTGTGGCCTGACTTGATGTATTCTGTATGTACTCGTAGTGTTGCTGTGCATGCTGACCTTGGCTTCGCTTGTGCTTTATATGGTCATTGTCGTGAGTTCATTGTGTATCTATATGGGATGGCGTTATGTTGCATGGGTGTTTCATACGACCTTCTGCAAGTTATTCTATGTGAATTTGCGTAGATTGACTTTATGTTGCACTGTGCTGACAGTGGTTTGCTTAAAAGCTGTCTTTAGTTAATTCATTTCACCTAACTTCACGTCTGGCTAGTTCGTTCTTGTTGCCTTGCTTTTGTTCAGTTCTGCCTTACAATTTTGATTTTAGTAAGTATTCGTGCCATGTGAGATGTAGCATCCCGCCTCACTTAAGGCACAAACGTCACCTAAATAATATGCAGCACGAAATAGCTTTCCTTTGTCGTGCTACATGCGATCATCGAAAGTGCCCGTTTTGATGAGAAATTATCAATTGGCCCGCTGATCGAAAAAGTTGGCGCCCGTAGCAGCGAAACAGCACCTAAATTACCATTGCCCACTACGTCACGTCACGAGGGCACATCGACGGAGAAGACGGGGCGAATCGGAACACCTGCTGTTGCTGCTATAGCGCGCCAGGTGTGACGTGGGGGGAATGCGCATTGCCGTGACACCACGTCACCAGGGCACCTAGACGCAGAAGATACGGCGACGCTTAACCGCGTGGCGAAGCGAATGGCTGTCGGCAAAGCAGTGGTGTGACGCGCGCGTGTCGGTGCTGCCGTCTCGCTCTCGGAAGCCGACGCGCAGCCCGTATCCCTCTCTCTCTCAACCCCACTGGACTTAGCTGCTGGTCACCTGCCGGCCTGGATGTCCGCTGTAACTTTCTCGGTCTCTCGTCGCGCATGCCGTCGGTGGCATGCGGTGTCCTTGATTTCTCGGCAATATCATGCAAAGTATTCCGGTCTGCAGTCAACACGCTGACGCAGATAATGTACAAAAATATAACCTACACCAATTTATTCGCTAAACTCAATAACGCACACCCCAGCAAAACTCGAAAAAAAATTACTACCAGCACTAAACTCGAAGAGCCGTTCAGCGGCGTTTAATTTGTACACTAATGCTTTGGCATTCAACACTCATAATAAGTGCTTAGGTATCCTCGGATATTTAGTCTGACCAATTTGTCTGCCTTTGATCTTATAGAAGAGCTACAGTAGGAGCCATCAGTGGAAATAATAAGGAAATGTTAATACGTCGCGCCTGATACCAATATTTTACGTTAAGCAAACTTAGTATACGAAATGTATTGTGTAAGCGCAGCAAAAGCTTTTAAACGCAGTGCTTTTCTTAACTAAATCTCACCGCTCAGGGGACTTCTACTTCTGGGATAAATGATGATATCCGATTTAAGTGCTAAGTAAGATAAGTATTAATTCTCGGCTAACTGGCAGTTCATAAATCAGTCACTACATGGGAATTGCATGCCTGCAGCCACATATGATATAGAACCATTCCTAACAGCAGATGTCCTCCTCAAGAGACAAATTGAGCACGTCCCAATAAATAAGAACGCAATGCTTCTTATTCATAAGTGGTTTCAAAATAATAACAAACAATGATGCGCACTAAACTTACCGAATAAAGTTGTCCATTTCGTTCATTATTCCGTCCACTTTTCCATTCCTTGAGAAAGGAATATGGTAGTGCAGGTTTCTGATCAGACTCGGTGAAAACTGAATGACCGCACCTCCCAGCATTATGGTCCTCATCCTGTCAAGAATACTGGTTGCCTTATGCAAAGCCGCGTCCTCACCGGGAAGTCCGTTAGGGTAAAAGAAGGACATGATGTTGTTGGCGACGCAGGATAGGATGAGTGGACGAATGTGCACAGCCTGGCCCTTTCGGTCGCTTATCCGGGCATCAAGTTGACGGAAGTCATCCTGCCATATGGAAAGAGATCAGATCACACTCGGCTATGTCCTCGATTTTTATCCGCTTTAAAATATCGTGTACCAGAGAAAGCGTTAGAAGTCATTTTTGTGTCTCCTCGTCAAGCAATGGTATTTCTATGTAAAGGGCATGTGTTATCGGAATTGCTTTGAACGAGTTCTGATATGGCGTCTCCGAGTTCCAATTATTTACAATATGTGAAAATTCTGGACGTGAAAATACGCTATCGCACCCCCCCCTCCTCCAAAAAAAAAAGAACTCTGGCGCCTCGGCGCGTGCTAAATATTTCACTGGTTTAGCGGTTATATGGCACAGTTTCAGTTTCGTTGCCCAGAAAAGTGTACCTTTACTTATTTCGTGACATGAGAGGTGGTAACGCTGAATCAGTACATTGTGATGTTCTGGCCCTAGCTCTGGCTCAATCGGCCGTACGCTTTGTCGCCACTCAGTGCTCGAACCGACGTAGCAGGCAGACATACCAATAAGCAAGCTGCAGCGAGAGCCAAAAAGTCGCGATGTCCTGCTCCCGTGTGACCACCTCCCACGTCATGACGTCATGACACATACAGCTTCTTGAAAACGTCATCAATACTGATTCGGAGAAAGGCCATGCGGGTAAATTTTAGGGAAAATTCAGACTGGCCATATGTTTTCTACGGTTTCTGAATCCAGGACCTTCGTATAAGGCCAAAAAATGAATAGACTCGAATATCATGTGAGTAATGATTTAAGAGACGTATTATTTATACACAGGGCGGCTCAACATTTACGTCTCAACAGGAGATGCGAAGAAGAAACATTGACAAAGTCAATGACAGCAGCAAGAGTGCAATCCAGTAGAAGATTAATAACTTATTGACAAGTTTTGCAGCAAAATGTACACATGAGAAAATATCATTTGGCAGTGAATTTCAGTATGTCATTGTTATAGTGATGAAAAGGCTACATATATCAGCATCCTTAGGACGCATACAGAACTTGAGGAACACAATATGCTGCACTGTTTTGCTGTGCAGGTAAGGGCAGTGAGTTCCAGGGCTAGGGCTGCGCCAGACTTTAACATCTTCATAGAAGTGAATCTCCCGTAAATTCGCACTTTTACTAGTACGCGTGCCGGTTCTTCATAACTTTTTGTGTAGTTATCACTAATACTAATTATCTTTACGGTATTTGTGTATGAACGTGCGCAGTCTGAGTAAACACGTTGCGCTGCCATTTCTGTGTATTTCTGATCTAAGGCTTGATCGTGTGTCAACCACGATCTGAATGTGAGACACCGTGTATTGTGGGACTCCGGCTTAAATTTGACCACCTAAGTTTTCAACCGTGCACCCAATGCATAGTTTAAACGGTGTTTTGATATTTCGGTCCCATTGGAATAACGCCACCGTGGCAGGTATATGCGCCCGCGACGTCGCCCTATCAGAGCAACGCTTTAGCACTGCAGCTTGTTATTGCTGTTTGTGTGTCTAACATTGCTTATTTCGATAAGCCTGTAATAATATTTAAAAACATTGGGGCAGAAACTATCCTTCATGATTATATCTATGGCATGCGAAGCATTCCTGAAAGGTATAGAAGACGAAAATGTGGGCAAAGAGAGGAGACGATGGCACGACGACCATGGGATAATGGCCCTGCACTGATGATATGATGGATTGAGAATGGTGCGACGACAAAGGTAGGACTACCTTGAGTTAACGACAGTGCATTCTGTGATAATATATTGGACGCGGGAGTGGCAAACATAAAAATATAAAGACTGTGCTGTGCGGCGGCGAAGAGGACGCCGACTCTTGGCCAATACCCATGAGTGGGTATGTACTTTAAGGTCGTCATCATCATCGACACCGTTGGTGAGCGTCGACAGTGGCGTCTCGACAAGCGTGGCTCGAGAGAGCGTGGCCCGTGGCGTGAGCAGTGCGCGAGGTTCGGCGATCGACGGCAGATCATCCTCGCTGGGCGTCCGGCCCATAGGAGCTATCGCCACCCGCGTCACTACGTCTGCACCCCAATCAAAGCTGTCACCAGCTGGAGGCCAACTCGTCCAGTTCTTCCACTGGGCAACTGGTCCAGGAGGGCTGGCGGTCCTGAGTCTGGCTAATCGAGCGTTCGGATGAGCGACCACAGGGCTAATTCGTCCAGTTCTTCCGCTGGGCAACTAGTCCAGGAGGGCTGGCGGTCCTGAGTCTGGCTCATCAAGCGTTCGGGTGAGCGGCCACAGGGCTACCTCATCCAGTTCTTTCCGCTGGGCAACTGGTCCAGGAGGGCTGGCGGTCCTGAGGTCTGGCTGATCGAGCGTTCGGGTGAGCGGCCACAGGGCTACCTCGTCCAGTTTCTTCCGCTGGGCAACTGGTCCAGGAGGCTGGCAGTCCTGAGTCTGGCTGATCGAGCGTTCGGGTGAGCGGCAACAGGGCTACCTCGTCCAGTTCTTCTTCCGCTGGGCAACTGGTCCAGGAGGGCTGGCGGTCCTGAGTCTGGCTGATCGAGCGTTCGGGTGAGCGGCCACAGGGCTACCTCATCCAGTTCTTCCGCTGAGCAACTGGTCCAGGAGGGCTGGCGGTCCTGAGTCTGGCTGATCGAGCGTTCGGGTGAGCGGCCACAGCGCTACCTCGTCCAGTTCTTTCCGCTGGGCAATTGGTCCAAGAGGGCTGGCGGTCCCGAACTTGGCTGATTAAGCATTCGGGTGAGCGGCCACAGCGCTACCTCGTCCAGTTCTTCCGCTGGGCAACTGGTCCAGGAGGGCTGGCGGTCCCTGAGTCTGGCTGATCGAGCATTCGGGTGAGCGGCCACAGGGCTACCTCGTCCAGTTCTTCCGCTGGGCAACTGGTCCAGGAGGGCTGGCGGTCCTGAGTCTGGCTGATCAAGCGTTCGGGTGAGCAGCCACAGGGCTACCTCGTCCAGTTCTTCCGCTGGGCAACTGGTCCAGGAGGGCTGGCGGTCCTGAGTCTGGCTGATCGAACGTTCGGGTGAGCGGCAGCAGGGACTACCTCGTCCAGTTCTTCCGCTGGGCAACTGGTCCAGGAGGGCTGGCGGTCCTTAGTCTGGCTGATTGAGCGTTCGGATGCGCGGCCACAGGGCTACCTCATCCAGTCCTCCGCTGGGCAGCTGGTCCAGGAGGGCTGGTGGTCCTGACTCTGGCTGAACGAGCGTTCGGGTGAGCGGCCACAGGGCTACCTCGTCCAATTATTCCGCTGGGCAACTGGTCCAGGAGGCTGGCGGTCCTGAGTCTGGCTGATCGAGCGTTTCGGGTGAGTGGCCACAGGGCTACCTCGTACAGTTCTTCCGCTGGGCAACTGGTCCAGGAGGGCTGGCGGTCCTGAGTCTGGCTGATTGAGCGTTCGGATGCGCGGCCACAGGGCTACCTCATCCAGTTCTTCCGCTGGGCAGCTGGTCCAGGAGGGCTGGTGTCCTGAGTCTGGCTGATCGAGCGTTCGGGTGAGCGGCCACAGGGCTATCTCGTCCAATTATTCCGCTGGGCAACTGGTCCAGGAGGGCTGGCGGTCCTGAGCCTGGCTGATCGAGCGTTCGCGTGAGCCGCCACAGTGCTACCCTCGCCAGCTGTGTACGTGACCCGGTGGGCTACTGCAGTGTGCTCCGGGACCCAAACCCCGGCATCGGGTAACCGGGCACGCGGAGGCTCCAGTACATCGACTGTGGCGCAGGGCCACCTAAGCTCCACGAGGCGATCCGACCCTACAGTTCGACCCTCCTGTCCAACCCTGCTGTCCGACACCGGTTCCCCGACGTCTCCGACATGGCGACACCTGCTGCTACATGAACTGTAGCCCGACTACATTTGACTAACCTATATTAGCTGCATATCTTCTAGAACGCATTTTGGAGAAGTGTTGCGTATGTGCTAGTTCAATGTTTCAATGTATTATTGTTTCAATGAGTGTCCAATAGAAGTCTGATGTGTGTTTGTGCTTGTGCCTGCTGCTTCTATCTCTTTCTAGAGTGATCCTGCTCCCAATAACATCACACATTCACCATAAAAATGAAAACAATGTAACCACCACGAGGGTGGGACGGTAACTTTGTGATGACGACGTGATGTTGACAATGGTAAGACGACGATGAATGATCACGACGATGGCTTGAAGACGGCGTCATAAGGAACTGACAACGCATTGATAGCAACATAGTGAAAAGTGCGTGATTGTGACATAACATGACAAGATAACGATCTCAATGCCATGAAGGCAAATAAATGACAGCTACATAATGACAACAGCATCACAACGACTGTATGGTGCTGTTGGAAATAACATCTGCACTCAAGTGCATCCGCTGATGCTGAGTGGTGCCTAAGTTTGCACTTTATTCGGAGTTTGTTTGTATTGTGTTCGGTGACTTTTCGAGCTGCACGATCTCCAGGATCGGCTGACATTTTTCGGAGACAAAAGTGGCGCGTCCTTGAGCGTGATGTTGCTCTGACCTTGCACCGCCTAGACAAACAAATGCATCGAGTTTACACACATCTCACGAACCATTTTAGCATCATGCTTAACCCATTTAGCATTATGCGAGTAAAGATGCCCACAATTTGATTTAGGTTTAGGCGATTGAGGTATAAAACCCTTACTCTGGTATTTAGAAATGTAACTTAACTTCAAGCCCATGCTTGACTTGATTTAAATGACGCTTCGTGCCACGGCCCCAAAACACCCATTGCGTTTTCTTCGGCGCATTCGAGATACACGTAATTTTGATCAAGTGAAGCATGAGCATCAAGTTAAACTGCATTTCGGCATACGGGGGTTACCTCAGTCTTGCGTGATGGCGGCCATGTGAAGTGAGACGTGCAATTTTCTAGTTAACCTCGCTTAGACGATCGAGGATAACGAACGACCCGGGATAGCCTGCAAATAGCTTTTGGCTCAAGTCACGTCTGCGTATTGGAGGCCACAACCACACGAGGTCACCGGGAACATAGGTAACACGCTGGTGATCACTGTAGTAGCGTGTTTTATAGTGGTCTTGTGCGGACAAGGTACGAAAGTGAGCAAGTCGACGAGCCTCTTCTGCACGACACAAGTCTCCGCGATAGATAAATCGCCATGGATGACAAAAGGAAAGATTATGTCCAGCGTATGGTGACGTGGGCGCGCGTAAAGAAGGCCGAAAGGGCTGAAGCCGGTAGTTTCGTGTTGCGCAGAGTTGAAAGCGTGCGTCACGAACGGTAATACTTCAACCCAGTTCTTGTAATCCGAAGTGACGCACATTGATAGCATGTTGATCAATGTTCTTTTTGTGCGCTCGGTGAGGCCATTAGCTTGTGGATAAGCTGTTGAGTGTGAAAACTTGGAGGGCACACAAATGCAGTAATTCTTCCACAACATCGGCAATAAATTGGCGACCACGTTCACTTATCACGCGATGCTGCCATGTCAATGTAATAATTGAGTGTAGCATAAAATCAGACACCTGGGCCGCCGTGGCGGAAGGTAGGGCTGCCGTGTCGCAATACCACGTCATGTAGTCGGCACATACAATTATCCACCGGTTTCCTCTTGCATAACTCGGGAATTCTCCGATCAGATCTATACCGACTTGGTCAAAAAGGAAACTGGGCGGCTTTACTGGCTGCAGGTGGCCGACTGGAGCTAAGGTAGGTCGCTGGTGGATATGACACTGTGTACAACGTCATAATGTGAAGCGCTTTTCTTTTGTTTTCTTCTTGCTTCTTTCCCGTTTTCTTTCCTTCTTTGTCGTGTACACTAGGACTGTTTTCCCTAAAGTTGCGATGTTTATAATTGTTTTCACGGCCGAAAGGTGCTCATTGATGTGTAACGTTTATGTATATATTATTTTTTGTCCTCTGTTTGTGATCGGTAATGAATTCTGTTTGATGTTTTTTGCTTGTGTAAACCTTTTGATACCCCTCCTGCATGGGCCCTAGCTTGGGCCTGCAGTATTTGTAAGTAAATAAATAAATAAATAAAAATAGGAGTCAATTGTTTTGTGTATTTGATGCCAGTAGAATCGTTATTTGGGGCGACTAAGCGTTCGCGCGGGTCCCTAATTGACCTGCGGTCTGGTCATCGGACGTAACGCGCAGAACAGAAGTTTTAAGAGACACCAGAACCACCACTAGAAAGCAGGCGCCCGTCATTGATAAGTTCCTCTTGAAAAAAGGGCCATCTCGGATGCAAATCGGCCTTCGGTGATAGGCTCTTGTGCGGCAGAGAAAATCGCTTTCAAACGTGGGTATTTGCGCTGCGCTGCGGCGAATGTCAAGGCACCAGGAAAGTCAGGCGACAGGGAATCGATAAGGTGGCCAAGGTTGTCGGCTTCACAATCCGTCGTCTGTAGTGGCGTCCGAGAAAGGGAATCCGCGTCAGCGTGTCGATGGCCACTCTTGCACGAAATAGTGAACGCGTATTCCTGTCGACGAAGGGCAATGGCGCGAGGCGACCGGATGGGTCACGAGGACTGACCAGACAGCACAGAGAATGGTGATCTGTGAGGATGGTTAAAGGGCGACCATAGACGTACAATTGAAACCGTTGCACGGCAAATACTACCACATGGCATTCTTGTTTCGTTAGAGTGTAGCTGCGTCCAGGCTTGCTTAAAGAACGGCTTGCGTACGCTACGACATGTTTTTCTTCTTGCGCGCTGAACGAGAACGGCACCGATGCCGACGCCACTTGCGTCTGTGTGAATCTCTATTGGAGACGAAGGATCGAAGTGCCGAAGTATTGGCTGTGAAGTTAACAAAAACTTCAGCTGGCAAAAAGCGGCTTCACACTCAGGGGTCCATTGAAATGGATGTGTTCTTACGCAGATTGGTCAAGGGTGAGCGACATCCGCAAAACCGGGTTTGAACCACCGGAAATATGAGCAGAGCCCTACTAAGCTACGAAGCTGCGTGAGAGATTGAGGTTGCTAGAATGATTCAACGGCTACCGTCTTCTGTGGATCAGGCCTAAAGCCACCTTCATCGACGAGCTGTACTAAGACCACTGTTTCGCGCTCGCCAAAATGCCATTTTTTATTGACCTCAAGTACAGCCTTTTTGACACAGTCGAGTACAATATTGAGACGAGTGTTGTGCTCCTGAAATGTAGTTCCCAAAATACGACAACATCAACGTAGAATATACAAATTTGCCATTTGAAACCGTGCAGAAGAGTGTCCTTGAATCTTTCGAATGCCGCCGGCGGCGCATTGCACAATCGGAACGGCTTCACGTTGAATTCGCACAGCCCGTGAGGCGTACCTAACCCGTGCAAAAATGACTGTTGATTTTCCGTTGACGTATTGTTGGGTATTGTTGAATCAAGGGACTTTCAACAAAGTCTCTAAAGTCTTTGAGTTCGCTCAACAGTTGCACAATGATATTGCCATGAGAGCTTCTCAATAAATAATTTATTGAGTAATTTGTGTTGATTTTCGTAGTTGTTTTTTGTTGTGTAGCAGTTGAGTTTAGCATATACTAATTAGGACTCGCATATGAAGGCGACATTTCAAAACTTTATTAAGAAGCATTCTTTGCCTCATTCTTGTCACTTTGCGGTAGGTAGGTAGGTTCTAGTTTGGGCTCGCTTTCGTAAAAAGAAAACTGTGTGACCGACTTTGGTACCGATCGTTGACCGTCGAGCGCAGCAGCCGGTGCTACGCGTACGTCTCTCGTTGCACGCGTACGTCTCTCGTTCCGAAAACCAGTCAGCGCTTTGAATGCTCGCGCGCGCGCCCCATGTAACTTCCTCGTCTTCTTGCGACAGCTCGCGCTTTGAGGCGCCATGTTAGACTGTACTATGTCCGCGACCAGCCCGCTTTCGTAGCCGTTTACGCTACGTAGAAACTGCGACGTTGAACCATCTTCATGACCGCCCACGAGTGACTTGCTCGCCGGCGTACAAATGCCATCGTCGTTTTAACATACAACATATGGCATAACCATAGGTGCGATCCAAAATGTGCACGTTTTAGGGAGCAAAAGAATGTGAAATTCACTTGCGAACACGGTGACTGCGTGCATGGGGAGTTCCCCAAAAGTACACACGGCCGCAGCGCGGATGGTGGCGATAAGGCAGGCGCCGACAAGCGACGACGCTACCTTTGAGCATCGGACGCGCTGTGCGAGCCGTAGGATGCAAGCGCGCACAGGCTGTAACATACACTTCGAGGTCTTAGAATTTCCTGTGCCACACCCTGTGTCTCGAAAGCATAACATTTCTTTTTATCCAACGGCCGTGGTACTAGATATCAAACAACGAACGCGCTTTGAGAGCACAGCGCGTTGAAAGAGTTTCGGATTCAGCAACAGCCGCAACATTACGCAGCTAATCGCTGTCTCAGCGGCTGCTCCCGACACTCGCCTTGCAGAAGCATGCGATAAAATTCAATCTTGCCATGGAAGCCTCCCAAGCCTGCAGCTCTCCTATGTTCAGTGAAACAAGGCCAAAGAGAAATGAAAGAAAGCAACAACAGTTACGAGCCCACGTTATACCCTACTTTTTACCGCGTTATCTGCAAAGATGCTGCAAACCACCTAAACAAGTTATTGTTCCTAAAAATAAGATATTAGTCATAACTTTTACTCATAGGTGACGCAATAAACGCCAAACCAGTGTTTGAGCATGAGTGTTTAAGTGTGTGCGTGCGTGCGTGACTTTATTGTGAGCAGTCTTTTGCAACGGTATCCAGTCTGCCGTTAGTTTCGTAGTCGCAATTTTGTTAATCGTATTATTTATTTTTTACGCTACAAATTAAGTTTTTCTTCAAAATTTATTATGTTTTCTATGAATAAAAATTAGCAATCATTATTTATGGATTTTAGTGGTTATTTTTGGTAGGAACGATTTTATTAACTTAATACGATACTGAGGCTATGACCGGTTTTCGACTCTGTCACTCGTCTGAACTTGTGCGGTGGTTCGTGTCGCGCGCGCTTTGTTGGAAGCATTTTTCTTTCGTTTTTGGACATCATGACGTAAGTTTTAGTGAAATTGCTCTATGATGATAAGTGGGATGTTTATCCGTTGAAGACGTTTGCTGACGCAGCTACTGGTCTTCGGGTGATGTTCGAGCCTGGCAGTTTTGATGAGTGGCGCGGCAGAATTCATGATGGAAGGAAGGCGAACAAAGCCGCAGCCTAATTTCTGCAAACAGGTAAGTGATTTCGTTTTCTTGAGCACATAGCCGCGTTTTTTTTTTTCACTTGGACGAGCGTGAGATGTTAAGCACACCGTTCACTTTCTGCAGGCAAACCACATGCCCTGGAGCGATAGCGTGCGAAGCTAGCGCTTGCTGCCGCCGCTGCTTCGATTGAAATGTTCGTAATATTATCTACTAATTTGCTATCGCAATCGATGCTTCGCCTTTGGAGCGACACTGCGATATTAAAAAAATATTCTTAATCTGTAGTGCTCATCGTATACCGTAAGGCTAGTGTGCACATTTTCTCGCGTAGTCGTTAACTGCGCCTCTATTTGCGTTGTGGCTAATGTCGCGGTGTGCTGCAAAATATATTTCGCCTTTTCGGTATGTGCAGAGAACAGCCTACGATAAGTCCTGCATCGGCTCGATTACACGGATACACATCGTAAATGAACAGAGGCGTGGTGGCGACGTCGGCAAAGCCGCCGACCGGCTTGCCTTATCACACATCGCCACCCCACCCGCAGTAAGCATATTTATCAAACGTGACGTGTTGCCGTTTAAGGCGTACTGCACGCTTTTAATAGGCGATAACTCAAGCGCGCCGCCGTTCTCTGATACCTCTTTGAGCTGGGCCGACTCGAATGTGCGTTGCTTGCAGAAACGAAAGGAACGCCAGACGGCTCATCGGCCTCAAGCTAAGCGCCGCACTCGAGCACCGTTAGCGCGGCGAGAATGACACGTTCATGAAGATAGCTCACTGCACAGACGCAAGCGTGCAATGCGCACAGGACGCGTACGCAACGCGCGGCACACAAATCGCGCGGAATGTTCTTAGCCACTCAGCAGCGGATACTAAGCTTCAAAGAAGCGGTGCCGGTTCTCACTAGCACGCTCGCGCGCGCATCGCTCTCGGGGAATTTTTAGGTCTGCCCGCTGCTCCCGAAGATTCGGACTGCTGCTTGGTATCGGCTGTGTACTATAGCATGGTCTTTCGTGTTGTGAGAGAGCCGGGAATATATTTCACCGCTGTGAAACAAACATCGCTGTGCGTATCTTTGGTAACATTTACTGTAACAATCCATTTCATCATTTTCGCGACGGCCCTCTTGAAAGAGACGCAAATTTTTAATTGCCAGTGTAGTGTGTACTAATATTTAGTGCGTGGTTATGCATATTGTGTGACAGATTTTAATTTGCATTATCTAATTCTGTCTACATTCCTTCTCTACAGGTTACACAGCACCAAATGCCCAGGTGCTAACGTGTCGTTCGTCAAGAACAGCTTGGCGTCGTTTCTCGCAAGAGACATCCATTCATCTGCGGCTGATTCACCAGGAAGCTTGCATCTCTGTTGCCACTCTGCGTCAAGTGGGATTTTTAACTATTTTTTATTCTGCCCTGTGGTGTACGCTGTGACGCTGTGAAGACTTACTTTCATGGACGCTGTGAAGGCTTACTTTCGATGTGTTCTGCCTTTTAGTTGTAAAGAATTGGCTACCTTGTGAGTGGAGGTAGTTCCTTTTTCTTGTGAGAATGTTTATCAGCCTAACCAAGTGGTACATGCGTACTTGAAACAGCAGCACAGACGAGGATAATGAAATAAGTAGGAACACATACAGCGCCGACTCAACTAGAGTTTATTCTTGAAGACAGGTTGTAAACACATTGGAACTTGACAAAGATAAGAAACCATGTATGCGTGGCCTTTGTGATTAAACAAAATTGTGTTTTCTGCTGTAAGGGGTAGAACGAACAATTGTTTCATCACAAAGACAGAACACAAGAGAAATTATGGAAGCCTTATTTATTGATTGCAAAGAAGACAAATGCATAAGCTATCTGTTGCTCTTAATGGGAAAGAGTTGGGATTTTTAAAAGAGCTCTCCTTGTTTGGTGGTATCACTTATAGGACATCTTTCACTGTTTTTTACCTGCTATTTATACTACAAAACACGTCTTTCGTTCCTTTTTTTGTTGCACCGGGCTGTCTGCCACGCATGCATGGCTATTTTTGTCAAGTTGGCCAGTGTGCTTAATATCTTTGTCGTCACGAACAAACTTCTAGTTGAGTCAGCATCATTGTGTGTTCCTACCTTATTTCACCGTTCTCATCTTTGCTTGAGCTGTTTGTAAAGTATGTACACACACCAAATTACCAAAGTGTCCGTAAAATTGAGATACATGAAGTTATTTGCACTATTCATTTCTGCAAGAATGGTATAGCTTCTCATCTCGTTTGTTCTTAACGTTGTTGTACAGTTTTTGTAATATATAGCTTGGAAAGACGTTTTCTGTCAGATTAAATATGCATGTATGTCACTTTCGATATTTCTTTCTACATGGGTAGTGCAGCTCCTTCCGTCTTTCAGTTACTGCTTTGTCGCAACTTTATATATTTTATGCAGCGAAATGCTGGTGGAATTATATATATTTATGTGCGCAAGTGTGGTAAATGGTGTTTTGTATGTGCATTTATTTGTGTTGTTTACTAGCTCTCCAATCTGGCTGTACAGTTATTGAAACCTTTTCTCATGCTTTATAATGAGTCGTTCTGGGCTCTTTGATGATGCAGGTGACCATTTATTTCACTGTTGGGAATTGGCGTTAGCTGTGTGTCACTCCAGTTGTCTGTGTATTTTATGTCACTTTATTAATATTGAAAGTATTAGCCTTGCATTAGCTTTTTATTGACCGAGGTACCAGTTAGTTGCTGTGTAGGTTGAAAAGGCCCAAAGAAATGATTTCATTAGCTTTGTTGAAGTGCAGAAAAAAATTCACTGATGAGCTCACTAAATTAGAAAATGCCACCAGTAAACTCTTCCGTACCCAAAAGTAACACAAGAAATTAAACACTGTTCACACTCGAGAGGGAAACAGCGCGAAAAAACACGACAAGAAGGGAGACACACACCAGCGCTTCTTGTCCCTCTTGTCTTCTTGTGTTTTTTGCACTGTTCCCTCTCGAGTATGCACCGACTAGCCAAGCCTCTACTGTCTTGAAATACTGTGCAGTTCTTGACTTATGCCGGGAGGTAAGCTGCTTTTACAGCACAAATGTTTTAGAAGTTTACCTCTGAAAAACACGATTCAGGTGTTTGTATATATACATGAAGTCATTTGTTTCCAGTTACTTGTTATTTTGCCTACTCACAGGCAGCCGTAAACCCTTCTGTGAGTGTTTACTGGTGTGTGAAGCATTTTACTGTAAGGTATCCAGTGGTCTTCATTTTTGTATTTATGCATGCAAGCCAAGAGTTCATGTGTTCAAAGTTAGTTACAAGGGTATGCTTAAGGTCTGCCTTTGAGTCACTTGACTGTTGTTTTTACAAAATATATTTTTTCTGCTGTAATTGTGAAATATAATTCTTTCTGCTGTAATAAACTTCAAGTTGAGTGAGCATTCATGTGTATTCTTGTCTTAATTCAGCGTTCGCATCTCTGTTTGAGCTGCTGTTTGTCAAGTCTGTACATACACCAAATTGCCAAAGTGCTCGTAAAATTGTGACACATAAGGCTATTTGCATTGTTTATTCCTGCAAGAAGGCTATAGGTTTCCATCTTCCGTTTGTTTTTAACATTGCTGTACATCTTTGTAGGTCAGTTCAAGGAGTCCCTTAGGTAGCCAATAAGAGTGATAACTTTGTAAAATTTATCAATTTCATCCATCATCATCGTAGTTTTAAACCCACTAAGTTCTACTTTTCAGTTCTCATGACCCTGCTTTGTGCTGTGCTGTACAGGCACAGGAAGCTTTTTTATGTGTAAGTGCAGGTGGTGTTGTATATCTTCCAGAAAAAATTGTTGCGAGTTTAACTAGGCATGTGTACGCTTTTGCTACATTTTTGAGCATGTGTCTATAGTTCTGCCCTTACACTTAATAGCACTGTAGGCACTAGCGTATGTCTTCGGGTTTCATACAGTTGTGCCTTATACTGTAATAATGTGTCATGTGCACGCTCTATTACATATTAGGGTACATGAAATATGTCAGTCGCTCCTTTGCTTCCGTTCGGATTAGGGAAAGTTATGTGAAGAGGCACCGGGGCATGCTAGTGCAAATAGCAAACCAATTTCAAAATTAAGTGCACTAAAATGCCACAAGCCCAACAAATATCAATGATATTATTTTGCAATTTTCTATCAATGCCATCTCAACAGGCGCACAATGTACTTTTCAATGCTGTGTCATAATCACTCAACATATGGTCAACCGAACAATCACAACAGCATCCAAGACTGCATCAATGGAAACCCAACAGAAATTACACAATGATATGTATAAGCACAATGTGCTTTCAATACAAACTCAACAACTATTCAACATTGACTTGTGCAATTGTGTTTCAATAAAATTTCAGTGGCCAATACAAGAGCCCTCAACACTTTGCTCAATGATATCCCAACAAACTCCCAATGAATGCTCAATAAGATACTCAACATTGACCATGATAATTCAATGCATTCTCAACAAAAATTTTGTAAGGGAATGCTGTTTTTTTACTTGTCAGCGGGGCGCATCGGAATCTGCCAATAACCGGCTCTTAGATGCACGGAATAAAAGTAGGAAATAGAATGCAGAGAGTTGATCGCGTCATCAATTGGGGTAGCGGATAGACGACTTTCTTGATAGCGGAATTCAGTCGGTGATATTCAACGCAGAATCTCCACGTACCATCTTGTTTCTTCACAAAAATGACGGGATCAGCTTAGGGACTCTCCGATTCCTGAATTACTCCCTTCTAGCATCTCTTGCGCTTCTCGTGATGATGTTGCGCTCTTATAGTGCCACTCCGTAAGGTTTCTGCCGTGGTGGGATGAGCCAAAGCGGTGTTGATCTGATGTTGTACTCGAGACGCTTGAATTAAACGCATTATGCTGGTTTTGAAAAGTCGAACACTTTCAAGTGCTTGGAGAGAATGGCCAGCAGTGTGTGACGTCGGCTTTGGCTAAGTAACTTCCTGGAGCGATGCTAAGCACTTTGTAACAATATTCTATTTCTGTTATTTTGGTTATAGCCAATATTCATCTGAGGTTGCGTCTGAGTGCTAAAGTTTCGGAAAACATGGCAATTTCATTTCCCTGTTCCTTTCGTTAGCGGTACAAATTGCTGATACTGAAAACCTGAGGCTTCAATTTGTATACTTGCGGTAGCCCAAATGATACTAAGAAACTAGATGGCAGACAAACCGCTGACTATCAACTGAATTTAAGAATCTCCAGCACAAGCATGAAGCTTAAACAAATTAAGACTGCGAGCTTGCTACATTGAAACGTGTAATTTTTTCATGGCAACAATACCTATTATTTGAGCTGGACGATTGGAGTGCGCTGACACATTTCTACCAGGTTTACTATGCGAAATCCCCCGCAATTTAAGGCTTCTCTTCTTGGCACGTTTACGGACTTTCTCTAATTATAGCGGTCGCGTGCAAGCCCCAATTTTAGTCAGCAGTCATGTTATGGCGTTTCATTTTTACGGTGTTTTCGGTGTCGTCTCGCACGGTCATTGCAACATTGTGCTCCTATGTGCAATGAGCTATGTGAAGTTTTACAAGCCAGGTGCTCCAAACAAACGTTAAAACAAGACACGGCTGTCCTTGGGTCACTTATTTAGAGTATAGAATAGTTTTGATATTTACGTGCGAGATAGACCAACAGCTCTTACTATACAATGGGGTAAGGATTCTCACCATCATGCGTTCCTCCATCGACGTTTTTGCAAAACCAAGGTCGCGTAGCACGCTCATACAATACCGCTTGTTTGCTATCCAACATTCTCCGTTTTGCGTTGCCAGTCCTGAAACGAGTGAGAACAAAATGCTTACAGCCCTCACACAGCGAACATCCAAGGGTGGAGTAGCCTGCCGGTTAACTGGGAGTGTAGTGGAAATACACGAGGAAAATGTCGTGCACACGGGAAATACGTGTAAGCAATACTGATTCACCGGTGAGACAAAGTGGCATACCATGATAAGAAACGCGCAGAGGATTGCGAAGAGCAGTGCATCCAGTAAGGATACTGATCCTGTCGCGAGAAATTTGTTTCCATGACTTGCGGTGCTCGCAAGAGCGTCAAGCCAGCTCTCTCAATCTGGCCGGCGCGAAACTCCCATGGAAAAACTAGGTTGAATATCGGGTCCTTGACATGGACTACATTATTTTATAATTGGGGGATACAGAATAGAGCACTGCACGGGCCAATTTTTTCCGCCCGGGCCCGGCCCGGGCCCGATTTTACATCAGGTGGCCCGCCCGAGCCGACAAAAAGGAAATAATCTACGTTACCCGCCCGGCCCGGCCCGCCTCCCCTTTACCTTAGGCCAGAGCCCGGCCCGAGCGCTGCTCGAAACCGGCCCGAACCCGACCCGGGAACGACAAAGACCACCGAGTGGCATTAAAAATCAAATAAAGAAGAGAATGAAATGAATTTATTCTTAAGGCATAAATACATGTAATATGCAATATGAACACAATTTGAGTGGTCTGAACGCTAATACCAGCGCGCGATGTAGTACGAATGACCCTGCCGAGCAGTATCGCCAGCAGTTGCCAACGGCGCGACTTTGATACCGCCCAATCCACTTCTATCGCCACGTCGCCACACCACGTCGGGCGCCTCACTGCAAAGCATGCGGCCCCCAGCCACTCGTCCCATTCAACCGTGTTGTAGTACACTCTAGCCGAAGCGCAGCCACGACAGGTCGCGCGCGCAGCGCATGGATGGAGTAAATGGAGAAAGAAAGCTTCTCGTTCCTCCATGGTGCAGCGTAATGAGTGAGCTGCTGCTAGGCTGCTAGTTGAGAACATGCGTGCAATCATGGATGGACGCAGCGCCATATTTCAGCCGGGTGCCGAATTATCTTATCTTACCAGTCATCGTTTTACCAATTCGTCTTTGAAGAATCAGCAAGTCGCGAACGCGCTTGCAACCGCGCTGAAAGCATTAATTACATTGATTTAGGTAACGAATACAATGACATCCTTTGGTTTGAGGCGACTTCAGTCTTTCTGGACATTTACATTCTGTTGAAACAGCGCAAAATAGGATGGAAGAAGTAAAGGGAAGTATGCAGGAGTAGCACTGCTAGCTTCCAGCTGCGCCTGGGCAACATGTTTTTCAGAGTCGAGACGCATGAGGATAACTCGCTGCACGTTACATGCACCACCTGAAAGTCCGAGCCCGGTCCGGGCCAGCGTTTCCCACAGGCACATACTAAGAGACCCTAGATGGAGTGAATGACGTTCATTCAAGAGCGCCGACACCTACTAGCGCAACCCGCTGACCCATGGCATCAAACAGGATCATTGAAGGCCAGCACCACCAAGGGCACATACCCCGGGCTCAATGCAAGTGTGAAGAGTTTCTACGAACCAGTGTACCTACGCGGTCCCGCATCTACAGCGATCCATGTAGGCGGTGTAAAGTGCGCACGTATATACACATTTCCACATACTCAGCGACCACAATTTGCCCGATGGTTGCTTTGAACCCTGTCCCCTCAGTACTGCAACCCGGTGCACTGACCATTCAATCACGAACTACCCAGTGACCCAGGTTGGTGGAAAAATGTTTAGATACGAAAATATATCGATACAAACACAGATACAAGCATTGATCCTACCACAGATAGCAAAAGATAGTTGACCCCTGCAAAGTGAGTGATGCACCATAAGATAGCTAACGCGTTAAAAAATGCTTGCGTGCTTAGAATAATGTGCACGTCAAAGAACCCGATTTGAGGACAACTAATCTGTTGTGCCCCTCTACGGCACACCTCATAATCAGATCGTACCTTTGATACGGAGAACCTCATACCTTAATTTTTGTTTATATTTGCGTGGCGTATACCTGCTTCTATCTAAGACTTGGGGGAATCTACCAGAATAAACCAATGTAAATGTTGCAATTTACGCACTTTTTAGAGGCCCCTGAACAACCTTTAACATGTTTTCAAATATTTGAAATCAACACGCGCCTGACGTACAGTGTACTGCGAAGATCGTCTATTGCGAACCTTGGAGCACCAGATACCGCAAGGATGCCACAAATAAAAAAAAAAAACCCGTGATCTTCTCCGGTTTTTTTTTTGTCCTTTCTTTGCATTTCGTGACGCCTGCAGTTGTATCCTGCACATGACGTCGTAATAGCAAAAGCTCTCGATGGGTCACACGACGAGGGATGATAGTGCCAGTGGGACGAAAGCCGGGTGTGTATTCTGAGATTGGTGGGAACGGGGGCGGGATGGTTGTGCCTGGCCTATTGTGCGCGACAAATCCACATCCGGAAACCAATTAGGGGTTTTGATTTCTTGTGGAAGTAATGGCCGCCTCACCGAGCAGTTTCGATCAGGGATTATAATTGTGCTATATGCCACAGGCAATTTTTAAAAATTTGGTGCAGCTAAAGTGAAACACCCTGTATAGTGCAACTATATGCGCCAAAGTATATAGCGCCAAAAGTACGGTTGCTTACTCGTCCATTCTTTGTGTGAACTTTTCGCTTAGACTTTGAATTCTGGTGTGTTGCCTTCTGACTGGAAGGTGGGCAAAGTGGTGCCACTGTTTAAATCTGGTGAAATTCATTCTGCGCAAAATTATAGACCAATATCATTACCTAGCGTCCTTTGTAAGTTATTGAATATGTTATTTACTCTTACCTGCTTAACATTCTTAAAGCTAATTCTTTTTTCACATCTTTTCAGCATGGTTTCAGGAAAACATTTAGCTCTGGAACGCTAATAATTTCCTTTACTAATGAACTCTTCGTAGCCCTAGACGATTTCATATTGATTGTGTATTCTTAGACTTTTCTGAAGCTTTTGACCTTGCCTGGCATGAACAATTTTATCTAAAGCTCAGTAAACTAAATCTTGACCCCAATTTTCTGAATGAATAAAAAACTTTTTGTTAAACCAACGACAATTTGTAACTCTTAATGGCTGCGATTCTACTCTCGGACTTGTCCTTTCAGGAGTGCCCCAGGGTTCTTTTCTTGGGACCTTCTGTTTTACAGAAACGATTTACCTGATTTGAAGAACTCTTCTATTAGGCTTTTTTGCAGACGACTTCATTGTATTGCACGTGATTTCCTCTAATACAACACATCACTACTACAGTATGGCCTTAGCAATATTATTGATTGGTGTAACACACGGAAACTGAAACTCAACGCGACGAAGTGTGAGCTAATGAGAATTTCTCGTAAACTTTCCATTACAGCTTGTATGCATAATATAAACGGTCTCGCTCTCGAAGAAGTGACTACTTGGAAATACTTCGGGGTCCACGGTAATTCTAACCAGTCTTGGCAGCCACACATCAATTATGTAGTTATAATAATGCTAACAGCATGCTTGGGTACCTGCGTGGTAACGTTTCAACGGTCCCTTCTTCTCTTAAACTCATTCTTCGTGAAACCTTCGTTCGTTCCAAACTAGAATATGCATCAGCTGTGTGGGATCCATCTACGGAAAGTGCAATTACTCACCTTGAAGCTGTACAAAATCATAGCCCACGTATCATTTTTTTCTAACCACTGCCATCTTTATAAAGTTTCATCTATGAACACAGTGTTATGGTTTCTGCCCATTTCCTCACGCAGGAAATTAGCACGTCTCTCCTTGTTGCACACGATTCACTACCATAACCCTCGTCTTAAGCAAGAATTCCTTTCCCATCCTTCATTATTATCATCTCGTATCGACCATCTTCATAAAGTGTTTGCTCCTCGTTGTCACACTAACCAACGCTTTCATTCTTTCGTTCCTCAAACTTGTAATGATTGGAACCACTTGCCCATCTCAATTGTATCTGTTGTGTATCCCAGTGACTTTAAAAACTGTGCTTGAATATGTTACATAATATTTGCTTTGTGTTAGATTTGTGTATATATTGTTACCACTCCATTCTGTAAGGCCCTGCGGTCCCTGAAGAGGCATTGAAATAAATAAATAGGTAAATAAACTGATGGTGGGTTGCTCCGGACCAGCATCAGTTGCAATTCGCCCTTCGGAGAGGCAGGACACATGTCGAGTGAGTGCCTGAAAAACACTTTGTATTGTGGTCCATCTGTTTTAAATCAAGAATCCGCGACCTAAAAGACGTGCGTCATAATGCTAACGCATCTCTCTCGCATTTACCGCTGAATTGCGGCTGAACATTTTTTAGGGATATGCCGCGGAGAGGCCACATAAAGATAAAGCGTAATCTGTCCCTAAAGCCACTGCAGCGGGAAAAAATTTACTAGCATTGTAATTCATAGTTCGTCTTACCTTTGTTGTAGTCGCGACCGACGATAAAACAGCCCGAACGGTACAATCCATCGCTATTCTTACAGAATTTCTTGATAGTTTTTACATCACTGAGCACAACCACATCCGTAAAGTTCAGATTCAATCTGCCGAAGAACAAAAGGATACGAACAGTGCATGTCAATATGGTCTCAGATTTAAGCATTTGTTTGTTGATATATAAAACTTAGACCTACGCTAAAATGTAAATTATTTTAGCTCATTTGGATTCTTAGGGCTCTTTGAGTGTCCAAGCAAAATGATCAATGCTCCTTTCAATATTTTTTAGATGTACAGGATTCAAGCGAAGCTCATTGGTATGCCAGTGTGAATGATAAAAGTAACATGATTCCGCATCCCTTGCTACATTTATTTTAGTAGCAACTGACAAAGTATCTGTCGAAAGTTGGTGACAGATGGTGCGTTGAGTTTAATTTTCCTTTAGGTTTCCCGGCAGTCAATGTGGTCGTCCATGAAAATGTTACCCTATAGGCATACTTAGTTGAATGAGAATATCGGAACATATATTTGAAATAAACAGTAGGTGTTGTGAATAGAGGATAAAAATGTGCTGCCTGAAATGAACCGAAAAAAGTTTATTATATTAGCAAATTTAGGATATCTATCAAACACAATTTTTTGTGCGCTACAACGTTGTTAAAACACTTTATTTCCCTCAACGGCAATAACGAAGCACAAGAAAGCAAGGAAACCATCCATAACTAAAGAACTCTACATCCGCATCAAGGAGAAAGAAAATTCATTCAATCAGTTTTTAAAGACACGTGACAGAAATTTTGCGAGCAGGACGACAATTTACAAATTGGTTTAAGCTTGATCTACACAAAGCGAAATTTGCATTTGTGAGCGTGACGTTAAAAACTTTGTGATGATGTGGATAGAGGCGTGAGGTGGTGAGAAGACCAGCTTGGAATGATGATTGTGTTGTGGCTACAAAAAGAGAATTGGTGATGGTGATAGCGAAGAAGACGACCACGTGCCCCGAACAAAGAAGCAGCGTGAGACACGAGAGCACGCAGAGCGTGAGAGCGAGCGGCAGCCTCGAACGTCAGCTCGCAGAAGGGCGGTTCAAGGCTCGGGTACCGGCGACCGGGTGTCCAGCTACCGTGCGGACCTGGTCGGAGATCGAGCTCGTGGCTGGGCTTTCCTGCGCACCAGCGGCCTGCTGTTCGAGCGGCCTGGAGCAGTGCTTCATGCTGGGGATCGGGACACCTGAGCTACCTGCCTGCTGAGCAAGCCCGAGGACTGGCGACCGTTTGTCCTGCTACCGTGCGGACCTGGTCGTAGATCCGACTCGTGGCTCTACTCTCCTGTGCACCAGCGGCCTGCTGTCATAGCGGCTTGGTGCAGTGCTTCCGGCTGGCCACGCTTGAGCTACCTTCCACCGACCGAGCCTGCCGTTCTAGCAGCCGAGGCGTTGCAGGTCAGGCATTACTGGCCAGTTACACCAGTGGCCTGGTGCTCTACCGGCCTGCTGTTTTCCCCTGCTTCCACGTCGCGACAAGGAGCGGCGGGGTGCGACAAGGTGCGGCGCGACAACAGCGACGTAGCCACAACGACGCTCCACCGTCACAACCACCGTCACGGGCACCGCAACGACGATGCATATGGAGGAGTGTTGACGCATGCGTGCTAGGCACGTGTTTTATATGGAAGGACAACTTCCGAACTATGGCCCATGTACATGTGTAGGTAAATCGTCTGTATCGTGTTAGCGTGTCTGTTTAAAGTCTGTGTTTCGTGTAGCAAGCTCTCGTCTGCCGTGTCATCATTAAAGGATCCTGGGCCCAACTGGAAACCGGCGAGCTTGTCGTGTTTTTCTCATCACAAACTTCGTGACAAAAATGGGCAGTTTCACCGCAAGGTTTAGGGTTGTGCTTCAACTTCACGGAGAAGTGGAGGCAGAAGACGCCGTTTCGAACGGCTGTGTTTTCTGATGCTCTCGGACCTCGCACGACTACAGCGATTATTTCATCCCAATTGACCGGATTCTTTCACCAAACTCCGTGAAGTCTTCCCCGACATGTGGACATGAATTTCACAGGTGGGAGATCTCGGATTTGCATTCTAGAGGACTGAGTGAAATCGGCTGCCGATGCCGCGCTAACCCTAACCTCGACTACGGCCACGGCGGGGTCGAGGCGGGTCCCGGGCGGACACCGAAAGCAACAGCGGGAGCTACTCGGCTGTTGGAAGAGATTGCTTCGGCCATGCACATAGAAGTCGACGGGGATGAAGTTGACCCGGCTTTATGCACGCGAGCCAACGGCTGGAAGACGGCCGGGGACAAGTTGAAGAAAGGACCGCCCGGCAACGGAGGCAAGGCGGCTAACGCCCTGCCTGACGCCAGCTGCAGCCCAAAAGCGGACGGCGCGGAGCGTACAAAGCGCCCGCCTATTAACAAGGAAAGGCTACTGAAGAAGTCACGGATGCCGGAGCTCCCGAGAAGCGACATGAAGATCGTCATCGGACCACGTGGCGGGCTCTGCGTTAGTGAAGTGACTAGAGTAGAATTAGGTCGAGCTCTGGTGGCGGCAGCACAAGTCGCAACAGAAGAAGCAAGAGAGGACGTCATCTGCCCCAACGGGCACCAAAACATTCTCGTAATAAGCACCCCTCGGCGGGAGAACGCTGACCGTTATGCGGCGGTCGAGCGCATCGACGTCAGGGGAACAGCGTACGAGGTCAATACATACGAGGCCTCACCGCATGGAACCGTTAAAGGCCTGATTCGGGGCATTCCTCTCGAGGACACGGCCATAGACATCCAAGAGCAAGTCGTGCAGAACTATAACCCCACGGCATTAGAAGCAAATCGCATAGGGAGATCTCGGCCTGTGGTCATCGCGTTCGCCGTAAGAAAGTCCCAAGATATGTCAGATACGGCAATCTCCTTACTGTGTGCACATTATATAGAAAGCAGATTGAGGCATGCAAGCCTGCGGCTGGTAGGGACATAGAATGGATGTGTGCCCAGACCCTAACAACAAAATCTGTCGAGGGTGCAGAATCGCCAAGCCCACCGAAGATCACGTGTGTGAGCCCAAGTGCGGCCTTTGCGGCGGCAGCCACATCACAGCGGACATAACATGTAAAGCGCGTCTCAAAACTCCTTTCGTCGTCCGACAACGCCGATGGGAAGGGAAACATCAGAGACGACAAGAACGAGGACAAAGTCGCGATCGTAGAGGTCCTGCAGGCGGACCCCAACGAAACGACGGTTCGAGATTAAGGACGCCGACAAGGAGCGCGGACGGTCGCCGGTGCAGCTGCTCCCGGTCGCATTCACGGGACGAATAGCGGGGAAGTTGAAGGCGGCGGAGCGAGCTCAAGGACGGTGTGGCGCCGGCACGGGGACAGCGTTCGAGGTGAAGGGGACGGCCTGGAGAACAACAAGGATCAGCAACTAAAAAGGTGGGCTGGGCCAATGGGTCTCCCAAATCGCTCGATTCGGAGTTCCCCGCCCTCAACCTCTCCTCCCCCTCCTCTAAGGCTACAACTAAGGAAAATGCAGAAATGGCGCAGCTTAAGCAGATCATTGCAAAGCAAAACGCACAGATATTAGAACAGAACGCCCAAATTAAGGGCCTCATGAGCAAAATAGATCAATTGGTCGCAAAGGCTGACGAAGGGACGGTAAACGACTAGGCAGAAACAAAAGCAGCGGCGGAGGCCCCGCGGAAAATCCTCGTAGGAGGTCACCCCCTCCGACTTCTAGCAAAACACAGGCACCACAGAAGCAGGAAGCCATGGAGGCTGAAGAGAGTCAGACTAGCGAAACGGCTCAGACTAGCGAAACTACTACGCAGCCACCCATTGAAGAACAGAAGCAACCCACGTATGGCGAAACAATCATTCTAGCGGCACTGAAACGCATGGAAGATCGACTTAACACGCGCGAGACTATAGACACAAGAAGTATGCGGCACGAGTGGCGGCCATCGATATCACAATGAAACGCACATCGTTAAAGAAGGAACGAATGAGTAGGATTAAGAAGGGCATCTCAATGAGAAAGGAACGGCTGGAGACAGCCGCCAATGAGGGCAATGGCGCAAAGTAAAAATAGAAGGACTAAGAAAGTGGGCCGCAAAGAGCTCACGACAACTGTTCAATGGAACTGTGGAGGAATAAGATACAAAGACATGGAACTGGCACTTCACATGAACCAGGTTGAAACTAGGCCGGCCATTCTTGTTTTACAAGAGACAAGGGGAGTCCCAAAAATTCTGGGATACGTTACATACACCGACCCAACCAAAATGGGTACGGCGATCCTAGTAGGGAATCAAATAGCAGCTACTGAACACCTTACTGCACAAGCACGGTGTGAGCACACGCTGGTGGAAATACACGCAAAGGAAATTGGAAGTAAAACAATATTTTCGTTATGCGCGTATACTGCAGACCATCGCCAAGACACTATGAATTCGATCGAGTTGTGATAGACGCGAAGAAATTGGCCGGGAACAGGCCACTCCTGATTTTCGGCGATTTCAACGTGCCGCACACCTTATGGGGGTACAAACTTCAATGCGAGAGGGGAAAAGCTTTGGTCAAGACTATGGAAGACCTGCACGTTTCTCTACTCAACGAACCCGGAGTAACCACAAGAACAGGCGACAGCGTCTCCAGAGATGCAACACCAGACCTGTCCTGACTCATCGGAATGCTGGATATCTCGTGGAAGTGTGAGGACGAGGACTTGGGCTCTGACGGCACCATCATCACGTTCACCATGCGGTGCCCAGACTTCCGGGCTAAGCTGAGAGCAGCTCGCAGAACGGACTGGGATAAGATGCGTGCATACACACAACAAGACGGCGAAGACACGGAAGA
Source organism: Dermacentor silvarum (assembly GCF_013339745.2). Taxonomy (NCBI): domain Eukaryota; kingdom Metazoa; phylum Arthropoda; class Arachnida; order Ixodida; family Ixodidae; genus Dermacentor; species Dermacentor silvarum. The sequence goes on along the minus strand of NC_051160.1, from coordinate 136,228,648 downwards.
AGGGGACCCGCACGATACCTCGTACAAGACATGGGCCAAGAAACAGAAGAAGATCCTCGACAAATTCATCAAGAAACTGAAACTACAACGAAGGTACCTATCGTCGACAGTAGGCTCGCTCACATGTGGGCGGCCCGGCAGTCGTTCACGAAGCGCTGGAAGAGGCAAAGGCGCAACAGTAAGCTTGCGCGTCGGATAGCCGAGCTTAACAACGAAATCTCGGAATACGTGGCCTACCTCATAGACCCCACAGGCAGCAAGACAGCAAGCAACCGGTTGCTGACGAAGGTCCTAAACACATACGACGGAGACGGCGACCGGATTATGAAGGCCCTAGAAGACCAATATTTTCAAACGGAGCGAGGACAACACCCGATCCCGCGAGAATACACAGGACCCAGCAATGAAGACCTGGACAGGCCGTTCACGATCCCCGAGATGTGGACAGCAATTGACGAGAGCAACAAGAAAGGCGCTCCGGGGAGAGACGCCATCAGCTACAGGTTGCTCGCCAACATGAGCAGTAGGACGGCACAATCTCTGCTCGAACATATAAATAAGGCTTGGGAAATTTCTCAACTCCCGCCGGACTGGAAAGAGGCCGAGGTGCGATTCATTCCCAAACCGGGTAAGGCCCCCGCGATCGAAAACATGAGGCCAATATTGCTGACCACCTGTGTTGGCAAGGTGATGGAGCGTATGGTACCACGTGGCCTCCAGGAACACCTTGAGGTCTCCGACCAACTTCCGAAGACGATGTTTGGGTTCCGCAAGCATCTATCAACACAGGACGTCATGCTTCAGCTTCAAGAGCTGGTAATCAAAAGAGCTACGCGAACCAACCCCAGTGCAATCCTCGCCCTACATCTGAAAGGGGCGTTCGACAATGTTACTCATGCTAGTATGCTCACTAACCTCAATGAGACGCGGGAGGTGCACTTTCGGATATGTCAAAGACTTTCTGTCCTCCCGCAAGGCACAAATCTCAATGGGTGAAGAGCGATCAGAGCCCATTGAATTGAGGGGCGGGGCACCCCACAGGGAGCAGTGTTATCACCACTCCTGTTTAATCTGGCCTTACTGCCACTGCCACGATTGCTAGACCAAATCGAAGGAATAGGACACGCGTTCTACGCGGACGATGTTACAATATGGACGGAGCAAGCGGGCTCCGACGGCTGGATGGAGGAGACACTTCAAGCGGCAGTACTCAGAGTGCACGAGTACGCGAAGACCTGTGGACTCATCTGCGCGCCGCAGAAGTCGGAACTCCTCGTAATCCAACCAGGAAAGCCCTGCAAGGAGCCCCCACCAGACATCTGCATCCAAATTGACAGCACCACAGTCAAGCCGACGCACACATGTAGAATTCTCGGACTCCTAATACAAGACAATGGCAAAGCACACGCCGCCATCGCCAAGATGAAGACCAGCGCGGAGAAGATCTTAACCATGCTGAGAAGCGTTTCAACTAGAAACAGAGGACTCAAGGAAGACGACGCCCTCAGACTAGTGCAGGCATTCATAACATCCAGGATAACATATTCGGCCCCGTATCTCAATCTAGACAGGACTCAAAAGAATACACTCGATACCATCATCAGAAAGGCCACCAAGCAAGCCCTCGTCCTACCCATCTATTCGTCGACCCAGCGCCTTCAAGCCATGGGGGCACACAACACAGTCGACGAACTCATAGAAGCCCACCTGTCTAACCAGCGACTCCGCCTGAGCCAGACAAATCATGGCCGCACGGTGCTGGATAAGATAGGGTGGCGCAAGGAGAGAGCAACAATCAAGAGGTGCATCCCAACTGAATGGATGACGACAATCACCACCTAGCCCTTACCCCGAAACATGACGCCGGAGAAAAATGATAGCAGGAGAGAAGCCAGAGCTCAGGCGATTAATTCCAAAATGCAGCGGTTGGAGGAAGTCATATACGTGGATGCGTCCCTCGTCAAGGGCAGCAGCAAAGCAGCGGTGGTGGTAACCGACTGGGAACGGTTGATAAACAGCGCTGCGGTCAACACCAGAGAGCCAGCGACAGCAGAGGAAGTGGCCATAGCCCTGGCGCTCGTCCAACCGGGCGAGCGCCAGGGCGTCACTACCTTGGCGTCCAACCGGGCGCCAGGGTAGTGGTTACCGACTCCAAAAGAGCGTAGGGCGGCTGCGGGACAGGGGTGATCTCCTAAGAGGCAGCCGCGTTATTAACAAAGAAAAGGGCAACGAAGCAAGCCGTAGAGCTCGTACGGGTGCCTGCCCACACAGCGGTAGCCAGCAACGTCATAGCCGATTACCATGCCCGAGCGATGACCCTCTGGGCAGGGCAGGACGCCGACACCACCAACCCGGTGCTGACGTACAGAGAGATTACCTCCGAATATAGGGAGGATCGGCGCACCTTCCCCGAGCCGCACCGCACCCTAAGCAGGGAACAACAAACAATCATCAGGCGCATTCAGGCGTGTTCACTTACACACCCTGCCCTGATGAATAAACTGAAGAAACTGAAGAGGACATTTGTCCATTTTGCAAAAATAACACAGGCACCCTCGCACACATCCTGATGGAGTTCATGTCGCTCAAATCCCCTATACCCCCCATCCACCCTCCGTCCCCCACTACCCCATCCCATGAGCGATGGGAGACCTTACGGTCCAGCCCCGGCCTGTCGATCCAGCTCGCGCTGGCGGCTAGGGGCCAGGAGCTGCTGGCCGTATATGGGTCCCGAAACCAGGGAATCACCCCGTCCGTCGTTTGAGAAGACGCCGTCATTTGAGCTCAATAAATCTTTTTTTTTCTCTCTCTCAACTTCACGGACGGTGTTTCAGCTATACGCGGGTCCGACGAACACGCCCGCCACATACGCGGGTTCTTAAAGATTTATGGCAGTCTTGAAATCTTTAACACGCCATGTAGGGCCTGTAATGACATCCAACAGGCACCACTGCGCTGTCCGTAAAGAGCTGCGCCAGTAAAATGACATCACTTTCAGGTTTCAGCACCGATATTTTTCCTCACTTAAAATTTTTTTCCAGAGACGATTGAAGATAACAGGCATGTGCTGTGAAAGATTTCCTTGATGCCGTTTGTTTGTGGATCGCCATTCTCAAAATTCGGAGGATTTTGTCTAGTAGAGGAGCTGTGACCTGGTGTGAGCAACATTATTAATTTAAATGTGTACCAGTATAACTCGCATACGCGGCATGGATAAGCATATTGCATGCATATACTTAATATTATGCTCAGTCATACGATGACGCCTACGCTGATGTCGACGGCGACAACAGCGTAGGCTGATGTCCAAAACGAAGTCGAAAATTCATTTGGAGCGTAGACATGATTGCCATACATTAAAATCTGCGAGGAAGCATAGAAACTCTTTCGCGAATTCTGTGGCGCACTTAAGGCTGGTGTCCGGTTAGAACTATAACTTGGGGAACTAGACATTCTAATTTCTTCTGATCAAACGTGTTTAATGGTTATTTTATAAATGTTTGTGGGATGCAATTCTGGTCTACCGCCCAAACAATTATTTTACATGGATAATCCATAAGGTCCATGGCAGTTTGTTCCTGATTACTAGCTATGAGGACGAACTTATTTAAATCTTCAATTGCTTATACAAATATGCAGCTGGTCAGGATACTATTAACGCTGTACGAATCACGGCACTTGCACCTGAAATTACACCAGTTTTAACTCATATGTTCAATAATATCTTCAGTTGTGAAATTGTTTCATGTTGATAAAAAATTATTGGCATCACTTAATATAAGCAGGCGGTAAATATGATAAGCTAAAATTGCAGACGAATATGTGTGTTATCGTTGTTTTCAAAGGTTTCAGAACGCATTTTACGTACGCGTTTTATTAAGTTTTTGTTTTGAAATAATATTATTTATAAATAATAAGATTATAAATAATAAGACTTTCTAAAAGGCAAGTCTACAGACAGTGCATTATTTCGCAATAATAATAAAAAAATTATCTTGTGCGAACCTACCTTCTCACTATATCTGAGTTCGTTTTTATAGAGAGTATTGAATCTGATAAAAGCACAATCTACAGGAACTTGAATCTATGTCGAATACATGGCGGCAAAATTTAACGTGTAGATATGAAGTAACAAATTAAGCATAAATGCAAGGAAGAAAATATGCGCTTTCGCTCGATACCCAATAGATTAGATTAGGCTGTCAAAATAAAATACGGTGAATCTTTCCTTGTACTTCTAGACTATTATTATTTTTTCGATGTTACTCTTCAGTCGAGCTCAAGCTGGTCTACTCATTTGAAGTTCGTGTGAAGGTGGCTAGGTGGCGCGTTTAAGCACATTTGTACCATCGTGTTGTCTAGACTAAAGAACATTAAACATTAGACTAAAAACATTAAACTTTTCTACCGTTCATTCTCATTCTATCTACTGTATGCTTTCTTGGGGAACATGAAACAAAACTGACAGCAATAAATTACCTTCGGGCCTCAGGGAAACAAAAAAAAACTTGTTTCTGTCTAAAAAGAAGCAAAACATTCTGTTTTTGTTTGTGTTGGCTGTAAAATGTGTTACAATCTGCGCAGAACCTACATAGTTGTAGAAATATCACGTTCGAATCAGGGAATCTGAGCCTTCAATATCCAACAATTATTTATTTAACGAGGATCCTAATTTGCTTGAATTGATTAAGGCGTGCAACGCAATTCAAACGTTTCAACCTAAATCTTATCATTCATCCGTTTTGCACTGCTGAAAATAAATATTCTGACGGGACATGGACGCTGCCGGCTCTGGTAATGCAATCATCTCTAGTGTTCTTTAGCTTTATTTCCATATTATGCAGCTGACCCTATATAGTCGAAAGTTATTTTCTTCTTAATTTATGTTCTTTTTATTTCCCTGTCTGTGGCACACAGATTTCTAGGGCGCTCTCAGGTAAAGCTATTCCACAATTTTGTATTGCATTTCTGCAAATAGCCCTCCACGACTGGTCGATATGTTTGCAGGCCATACCTACTAAGCTCGTCTGTTACGCGTCATCAGGAAAGCCGTGAAAGCCACTCCTCTAACATTACGTGCACACACTGATTATGCATGATTACACTGAACAAAAGAAAAAAAAATGAATGCAGTTCTTGAGGTAGCTGCAATACACCTAAAATCCAACGCTAATGCAGCTCCACTAACGTGAAACGTGGGGAAAGGCAAAGCAATGATGCGCCGGTGTTTCCCTTTTGTCAGCTCACCGTTATTTACTCACCGTTGGTTTGAACTACGCAAGCACAGGATTTCAGCAGGATTGGAGCTACATTAAGCGCTGCATTCAACTTCTGCGCCTGTGTAGTTCAAATCCACCGCTAAGACAGCTTCAGTGAAACCAGGGGAAGTGCGAAGAAGTGATGCGCCGGCGTTTCCCTTATGTTATTCTTGTGCTATTCTTGCACAAGAGAGGAGGAATGGAGTGCTTGTGGTGAGGCCGCGCCCTCAGTTGCCCTGTGGGGATACCAGACTGGCGTTTCGGAAGCGATTTCAACGAATTTCTGCTAATTAATGAGCCTAATGCTGGACTATTCCTGTCTTTCAAAATATTCTGAATCATGTTTGTTTATTTTGAACCGGTTTTGATCAATTCTGCACTTATTTTGATCTATTTTGAGGTCCTATTTTTGCGCGTGACCACGGCGACATCACATCGCACTAGACGCCGACAGCCTGGGCCCCTAAAGTCCTTCGCAGTTAATAATTATTTCCGATGTTCGGCGTGTTCACCTTCAGCCCCCCGTAATTCGCACAATGTTTTCGGGCAGCGACCACTTCGCCTGTCTTTGACGCGACGACACAAAACCGCAAAAGCTCACAGCGTGAAAGTGATGTGTACCTATTTATTATATGCGGTTTTATTATATGCGGAAAAAATTGATTTTTTTCTGGAATAGCTGGAGACTGCGCCGTTTCGAAATGAATAGAAGATGGTGGCCTGCCTATCCTTCTGGCGCTGGCTACTCGGAGCGGCCGGTGATAATGGGTTTATTTGCGTATAATAAAAATTTTGGCGTGGCAGTGTGAAGTTGTCGAGCCCATTCGGCACGTACACGACATCACACTGCGAAACTTGTTTCGCTTTCTCCGTTTTAGCTGCAGCTTTACCCTTCCGCTGCATGCCGCCACAATTTTCTACCAGACACCGAACGCTAAGCAAGAAGAAGCTGGCCAATTGCAAACGACGGGACCACCCTTCTCAGCAGTTTATCTACTTTCACTGCGCTAGCCCGGCCCCTATAAAACCCTCTCCATTTCTGCATGCCCCTCGCCTCTAATCAGCCAATTAGGAAAGATATTCCCATCAGGTAAGGCAGTGCTATGCGCTTTGAAATTTAACGAAGCTGGGGCGCAATCTTGTACGCGTTCCAAAATGGAACGGAGGCGGTCCGTTCCATTTTGGAACGCGTACCAGATCGCGCCCCTGATCTCCCATAAACGAGGAGAGCGTTTCATTAGCCTGCTCAAACAACACTGCGAGTCACCGCCTTACGCTTGTAAAAGTCAACATCACACCTTATTCTGTATCAGAACGGTACGTACGTTGTTACGTTTGTCCTGCTTTGTAACTACTGACCGCTGGTAAACCACATCTCAGAACTACAGTGGAATGCTCTAGTAAGGTCAGATTGGTGAAACAAATTATCAGAAATACACAACTGATCTCGGAAGCTTATTGTTAGCTCAAACACTCGCGCACACATCACGCTAGGTGCTCGGTCCGTCTCAACGCTGAATAAAGTCGGGCTATACTGTTCCTAATATATTCAGTACATCTCACAGAACGGTTTCCTGTATATAAAACGCCAGGTCATACTTAATACACCGTGCCAGGCCAAGAAGAACCACCCGAACCTCTACCGTGCGTGTACTTGACTTACATGACAGAACACTCCCACAAGCCTGCATGCCTGCTGCCCATTGTCAGCACTACTATCTACGCTATGTAGCGGCGCCCATGAAAAAACAAGTTAGTCAATAGATGGCACGGATCTTGTTAGTAGCACAAAGCTGCGTCGTCTACAGCAGCCCATGAAGGGAGAGGTGTGAACAGAGGCAAACATTGCTTTCACTTTGTTGGATAATCGCTTGTTGTACAACCATGCACGCGTTTCCGCTGTTGCTTGCGTAGCCGTGGGTGTACGCACGTGCTAAACGCCCTTTAGCGTACCCTGTGTCCGCGGGTCGCCTTCCAAAGTTCACGGCATCTTGCGTTGCTTATAAATGGATCAGCAATTACTACAGTAAGTGCCAGTGACATGGTAGCGACGGTTAAGCAATCCAACTTTGTACGTCGGTATGTTTTTACTCAACTCCAAATTTGGTAATACCAAACTGAAATGAAGCTGTAACCACGCTTTTTAAGCAATTATCTCACAATTTTTGGCATTCCTTGCATTACGTAAAGAAAATCTGATACATAGCATTTCTTATTCTTTATTGTTTTGGTTTCTTGGATTCTTTCATAAACGAACTTACGGTATGCTTTTGCCTTGTAAAAGGATGATAAGTACAGCACGCTCTGTATTGTTTGAGTCCTTCAATCAGGCTAACATCCGTTGCTGCGTGTCTTTACCATGCAATACACCACCTATTTCGGTTACTGGTGGAAGCAGTGCCTAAAATATTCAGCGGCTCACCGGAGGTCTTCAGAAACATCAGCACATCTTCACTTTAAGCAGGAAGTCTGTTTAAAAAAACTGCATTGTATTGCAGTGATGGCCGGGCTCATGAGCCCGACCGGAAGAGTAGCAGAGTCGGGCTCATGAGCACAAAGAATGTCATATTGCTTTCTACTGAGATTATCCAAGCAACAGCTCTGTGCCCACTAGCACCACCAAAGCCAATGTGTCGCTGCTGCTGCGCTCAAACGGCACCCCGTTATCGCCTTGATCACCACAAGCAGAGCTGTGATGCGTGCTTTGGTGACATGGTGACATTTTGATGCTTGGAAAAAGGCTGGTCGGATGTTTACTCGTTTCAGTCGCAGTAAAATCAGTTCAAATCAAATTATAATAATTTTCCTTTTGTTAAGATACAGAAAGAAGGTCTGTGACAAAAAGCTGTCTTTTTTTAAACAGCTTGACTAGTTCACAGCCCCAAACAATGCTCTAATACCTCTTGAAGTGACGACAACGGTAGAAGTGGGCATTCAGGCCACTTATACCGGGTGTTTCAGCGAACACTTCCAAAAAGGTTCTTGTGGCACATAGCACAATTCTAGTTCAAGAGCTGGTCTACTCGAAGAGGCGGACGTTACTTGTACAGAAATCGAAATGCGTAATGGACCACTTAAGACACAATTACTAGGTTTTCACCAATTACATTTGGCCGATATTGCAATTAACAAAGTCTAGCCGCGGAGTTCGCAAGGCGGATCCGCTTGGAGCGAATTCTCAGGATGACACCAGTTCCAAGATATTGATTCCCGAACTTTGCGGAGAAATGGATTTGCGTTCCAGTCACTTCTTTTTCAATTCATTTCTCTTTATTACCAGAAAATATTCTGGTTGGACGCTTGGATGACACCAGTGACCGAACCACTTTTGTGCTTCAATGAATAAAGCGATGTTTTGTTAAAATAGTAACTAGAACGCCAATGCATTTCTTCGCAAAGTTCGGGAAATATCTCGAAACTGGTGTCATCCTTAGAATTCGTTCTAAGTGAATCCGCATTGCGAACTCCGCGGCTAGAATTTGTAAATTGCAGTAGGGGCCATACGGCAATTAGTTAAAACTTAGTTGGTATGTGTTTGTTAATTATTTGATTAAATATATTTCTATTTTTTGTGTAAGTAATGTCCGCCTCGTCGATAGACGAGCAAATGTATCGAAATTGTGCTATCTGGCGCAAGAACCTTTATATATTTTTAAAAGTGTTCACTAAAACACCCAAGATTTTATAGCTGAAATAATTCTCGAAGTGTTCGTTTCTCGACGTGACCGGCACGTGATGCGCACATTTGACACCAGCAGCTAAGAAAGAAACAAACGTAGAAGAGCGCCTTGGAAAACCGCCAAGAAGGGTGGAGGTGATGGGAAGAATGGAGAAGGGTGCAGTGCTGGATACCGTTTGTCACTGGGACGCTCGTTGGCTGCACCAAATTTATTAAAAAACAGGGCAGTTGGCGCTGCTGTATTTTTTATTCTGTGCTGATGACATTGGTGTTGGCATGCTAGTACGTGTCATCGCTGGTTCCCCATAAGGCACTCTGTGTCAAAACTTTACACCTACTCTTATTTAATCAATTGTATACCTGGAGACTTTTTCTGTTAAAAGTTTGTACACAGTTCTGTACACTTATTCAAAATAAATCAACCCCGGGAATGGTCTTGGAAACAAATCAAACGCCGAAAAGATAGCACTGGAAACAGTGGGCTGAACAGCCCGGCACCTTACAAGAGTCAACACTCATGCACACAATCTAGTTGTCATAGTTTATGCCAGCGCACTTAGAACGCAGCCGTGTCACCAACTGCAGTTATTTTCGAAGGGGCAATAAGATATGCAGCTTTGGGGGATCGTGTGCTGATAACATCGAGCAGAATATCTTACCTATACACGGGCCCGTACTCCTTGGCCCATTCGACCGCTTTCGTGCAGTGGAAACCACGCAAGTTGAGTTCTTCGTGTCCGAGAATGCTGCTCACAGGCGGCATGGGAGGATGCACAGTTCCGACAGGAAGTTTTCGCTCTTTACGCCAGCGTTGTATAAATAGCCTCAACACAGTGCATAAAGCAAATGTCGCAACAAGCACAACTAGGCACATGACACAGATTGCGGTCTTCGTGTGCTGCTCACTTGTAACCTGATGATATAAGAAACGAAAGTAAAAATCAGTTGGGCATGCTAGTTTACTGTATAAAATAAAGCAAATTTTAGGTAAACCACCGCAGTACACCAATAAATATGTGGAGAATCAAAACTTCTACCTGTATTGTGAGTAAACTTTCCAGAAACTTTCCTAAACTACAGTTCACTGCTTTCGATGAAATAGCTCACAATAATAAATGCAATGAAAGCCTCCAACTAGAAACGGCCATATTCAACTACGAAAGTGGGCCTGCTGCTACAGAAGTGTTATCAATATGGCTTATTGTGTACAGGGCACTCAGATCGCTTGCAGTGCATTTATAAGGTGGAGGTAATTAACCCAGACAGTTCTTAAGCCAGGGTAATATCCGCAGATTAGACAAGATTATCGGCAAGGCTGCAACCACTTCCTTCGTCCTCTCCGCAAAATATAGCAAACATTATATTCTTAAGAAGAAAAATCAAGCCACCTTGTGCCAAATGGTCGTAGAACAAGCAGCCCACGCGTAAGTAGTTTGTGGCGTCTCTGCTTATGGCAAGGTGCAAACACTTCGAGTGTCTACTAACCAGTGTATTTCGCCTAAATAATTCAATATACTTGTCCAGCAGCCTGGATCTTTACACAGACACTGTATACTTCTAAAAATATTTCGTGTCTATGCTATTCGCTGTTCCCAATCACAGACACAAATGTGGTTACTTCTTGCGTCATTCAGTGCAACATTTTCTTCTCGTGCATTGTCCTTAACGTCAAGCAAATGGTTGTAAACTTAACCTGCCCAAACGTTTGCGAAGTGAATTGAAAAGTTATTTATCTGATTAAAGTTCGAAAATTACTAAGGCCCCTGGAAGAGCTCGTAAAACAGTAGCATGCTTAAACAGATTCTCTAGGTTATTTTACGAAGTAGTAAGAGTGGCAAACTTTGGGAGGTCACGGCTTAAGACATGGATAGCACACACGTGTATCAAATGCAATGAATATTAAAGTGGTCAATAGCGAAGTACCCAGATATAAGGAAACAGGTGTAAAAGCTCGAAATGTCAAAATGCGTCTTTATGCTACGCAAATCTGCTTTCCGGAACAGGTCCTAGAGCCGTGCAGTGTCGCGCGAGGCCACTTTGTGACTCTGCTCCTAACCAAATGGAGACGTGCTCTATACAATATCTTCCAGGCACCTGGCGGAGTGTCAATACCTACAAAATTAAAAAATAATACATGGTAGAACGACGCTAGCGAAACGACATCTTGTATCTGCAATGATGGCTACTCATCAAGCACATTTCTGGAACGTTATAGCAAAACGTCGCTAATAGGGCTATTCTGACAGCTTTCTTTCGGTCTGCTAAATTTTAGTTTGCTTTCAGTCAATTCAAGTAGTCCACGAGGCTTCTCTGAAACCCAAGCGTTTGAGATGTACCAGGTTGATTTCAGGGAAACTCAAACATCCACAGCAAATACGGTACCACATTCAGTGTCGCACTCAAAGGTTCGAATGTTCTGGTAACGCCTCTAATTATGGTACAGGAGGCGTTCTTCAAACATGTCAACAAGCGTGTTGCGAACAACTACAGTCATAGGATATTTTTCTCACGTTACCATGGCCCAAGTAAACTATGCTACGACAGGAAAGGAAGCATGGCCTTCAAGTACTTTAGAACCATCTGGAAAGAAGACGTTTCAAGTTGTTACTGATAGCAAGCACTGACTGACCTCTTCAACTCACAGAGCCAAAATGTAGAGTGGAAATGGGTGAGGAATTCAACAGTACACTTTCGAGCTAGCGCATTGCCCCTGCAGGATAAAAGGACCACGACGCAACACTCTATCTAGACTTCTTGTACCAAAAGAAGTTACCCATAAAGAAGTGAATACGAGTCAATTGTGGGAAGGAACGTAAGACCTGAAGGTACAAAACGGAAATCAAAACGGAAAATTGGACGTGCCGAAGCAACAATACCGACCATACTGCGACTCCAACACGACAGTCAGGAGTGGGGAGGCCATTATGAATTTAGTAAATCATACAGAAAGCTAACGCTAAAATTCACCTGGAAAGGCATGAAGACAGATGTCGCTAAATACATAAGGACGTGTCACAACTGCTAAATTTGCAAAACTAAGTTCAGACGGTGGAAACAAAATGGTGACGCCGGAATATTCGAATGTACCCTTCGTAATAGTACGTCTGGATTTTGCTGAACTCAAAAAGAAGGGCGAGGGGGTCAGAATGACGCAAGCATTGCTAGTTCCAGTGGACGAGTGGAAGTGGTTCGTGGGCGCTAAAGATGGCAGGGAAGATGCGAACTGTGCAACTTCTTTTCTAGAGAGGGATATCTTCTCCAAGTTATGGCCAACGTTGCGAACAACGGACCGGCATTCCGAAGCGAAATACTTCGCTTGGGCGGAAGCAAGAGGCATCGTGCGCTGTGTTTTCTAGCACATTATCACCAAAAAGCCGATTGTCCTGCAGAAAGGGTGATTCGGGAATTAATATATTCCTATCTCTATACCCCTACTTCAAAGGCGAGTGGAAGTGCGCTCTGGAAGCAGCTGTTTGTCACAATAACCAATCTCGCACGGCAGAATTGAGATGTGGCCTTACATCGCCGCTTTCCAGAAACCTTGTTGGTTGGTTACCTGCGGATAAAGAACTGGACATAACTGAAAAAAATTACGCATCGCGAAAATACGCTGTATTTTAACAAGAAAAAAAGTATTGCTGTTAAAAAAAGAATTTTGACAAACTTTACCGATATTGAAGCAGAAGACATGGTGCTGGTCGAAAAGGGGTTCGGATTCAAAACGCCGCTTTATAGGCCCATATTCAGTCTTGAAAACAGAAAAGCACCAAGGGATTCTCAAAACCGTGTATTATCACGGACCCCGAGGAAAAAAAAAAGAGGCGGTGATTGCTAATATTCTTTAATATCATCCCACGAGAGATGATAATAGAAGCCCGGGAGGATGTTGGGCCTGGATGAACACATAGCGAAGACGACAAAGACAGAGAAGAGGAGAACGAAGACATGGAGGACCGTAATAGCAGATGAGTATTACAATTAATGTTCGAAGATTTTACCTGTGTTGGAACCTTATAACACTTATTTAAAAACTAAATATACACAATCGGCTCAATCAGCTAGTGTAAGCCATAACACCAAAGACGCAGATGCTGCAAGAATCTGTAGAACATAAAAGGGTAAGTGTGACATTGACACACGGAAGAGGACCATTGGATTAGACAGCAATGTGTGTAGCTCACATCCCAATTCAAATTAGTAAAATTAAGATTCGATTGATGGGACTTATGAAGAT